>NC_092230.1:43341234-43616234 GCF_036320965.1 Panulirus ornatus | reverse complement strand
TATATATATATATATATATATATATATATATATATATATATATATCCTAGCCTAAGCCAGGTACTCATTTTATCGACCAACCCTTAGGGATGGACTGTGAACAGCTGGGGTTGACTGTGGACCGATTGACGAGAACCAAGATTCGAACCTAGGCCATGTTCGACCCCTGGGGCACCACCAGCCCCCCCCCCCGTACGTACGTTAAGGTCGGGAACGCTAACCGTTACACCACAGGTTCGAGTCTCAACCACCTGGCTTCTGTTTGTTTAGTGGTTCGCGCGCTGAAGATGGAACAACCCAGGGCTGTTGTATTCTTCGAAGCTTCCGTTACTATCGTATTTGCGATGATTTGGCTCGCTACAGTACCAGCGTGTAACACGAATACCAGTTTATATATATATATATATATATATATATATATATATATATATATATATATATATATAATTCAAGACATATTCTTTTCCCAACTTCATAACTTAGGTGTTCAAATTTCTCCTCATGAAGTTCTGTAAGATAGATAGATTGAGAGAGAGAGAGAGAGAGAGAGAGAGAGAGAGAGAGAGAGAGAGAGAGGGATGTGTTATCAAGGATCCGGTGTGTCGACATGGCCTCACTGACAACATACGTACATACTTAACATATATACTTACGTACACACGTAGAGACAGACACCAATATAGTGTACGCTACACCCATACGAGAGCCACAGCGCCAAACTTGATATATATATACGCCCTTGTTGATACCATGTGTGTGTGTGTGTGTGTGTGTGTGTGTGTGTGTGACAACAAGGGTGGCTCATTGGCAACGCATACACTAGCCTGAAAGAATAACACCAACATCACCACCACCAGTGTGAGCACCAGCATTAACGCCACCAACACCCATCACCAACATCATGGCCAAACACCACCAGTGTCATCACCAACACTAGTATCGTCATCAACATCAATACTGTGTATCATCAACACAAGGATCATCAACACCAACACTGCATCATCAACACCAACACTATGTATCATCAACACCAACACTAGGTATCATCAACACCAACACTATGTATCATCAACACCAACACTATGTATCATCAACACCAACACTAGGTATCATCAACACCAACACTATGTATCATCAACACCAACACTATGTATCATCAACACCAACACTATGTATCATCAGCACCAACACTATGTATCATCAACACCAACACTATGTATCATCAACACCAACACTGTGTATCATCAACACCAACACTATGCATCATCAACACCAACACTAGGTATCATCAACACCAACACTAGGTATCATCAACACCAACACTATGTATCATCAACACCAACACTATGCATCATCAACACCAACACTATGTATCATCAACACCAACACTGTGTATCATCAACACCAACACTATGCATCATCAACACCAACACTAGGTATCATCAACACCAACACAAGGATCATCACCACCCACACTATGTATCATCAACACCAACACAAGATCATCACCACCCACAGTATGTATCATCAACACCAACACAAGGATCATCAACACCAACACTAGGTACCATCAACACCAACACAAGGATCATCAACACCAACACTAGGTACCATCAACACCAACACAAGATCATCACCACCCACACTATGTATCATCAACACCAACACTATGTATCATCAACACCAACACTATGTATCATCACCACCCACACTATGTATCATCAACACCAACACTAGGTATCATCAACACCAACACTATGTATCATCACCACCCACACTATGTATCATCAACACCAACACTATGTATCATCAACACCAACACTGTATCATCAACACCAACACAAGGATCATCACCACCAACACTAGGTATCATCAACACCAACACAAGGATCATCAAAACCCACACTATGTATCAACACCAACACTATGTATCATCAACACCAACACTATGGATCATCAACACCAACACTGTATCATCAACACCAACACTATGTATCATCAACACCAACACTATGTATCATCAACACCCACACTATGTATCATCAAAACCCACACTATGTATCATCAACACCAACACAAGGATCATCACCACCCACACTATGTATCATCAACAACACTATGTATCATCAACACCAACACTAGGTATCATCAACACCAACACTATGTATCATCAACACCAACACAAGGATCATCAACACCAACACTAGGTATCATCAACACCCACACTATGTATCATCAACACCAACACTAGGTATCATCAACACCAACAGAAGGATCATCACCACCCACACTATGTATCATCAACACCAACACAAGGATCATCAACACCCACACTATGTATCATCAACACCAACACTAGGTATCATCAACACCAACACAAGGATCATCACCACCCACACTATGTATCATCAACACCAACACAAGGATCATCACCACCCACACTATGTATCATCAACACCAACACAAGGATCACCACCCACACTATGTATCATCAACACCAACACTATGTATCATCAACACCAACACTAGGTATCATCAACACCAACACTATGTATCATCAACACCAACACAAGGATCATCAACACCAACACTAGGTATCATCAACACCCACACTATGTATCATCAACACCAACACTAGGTATCATCAACACCAACCGAAGGATCATCACCACCCACACTATGTATCATCAACACCAACACAAGGATCATCAACACCCACACTATGTATCATCAACACCAACACAAGGATCATCACCACCCACACTATGTATCATCAACACCCACACTATGTATCATCAACACCAACACAAGGATCATCAACACCCACACTATGTATCATCAACACCAACACTAGGTATCATCAACACCAACACAAGGATCATCACCACCCACACTATGTATCATCAACACCAACACTATGTATCATCAACACCAACACTAGGTATCATCAACACCAACACTATGTATCATCAACACCAACACAAGGATCATCAACACCAACACTAGGTATCATCAACACCCACACTATGTATCATCAACACCAACACTAGGTATCATCAACACCAACAGAAGGATCATCACCACCCACACTATGTATCATCAACACCAACACAAGGATCATCAACACCCACACTATGTATCATCAACACCAACACAAGGATCATCACCACCCACACTATGTATCATCACCACCCACACTATGTATCATCAACACCAACACAAGGATCATCAACACCCACACTATGTATCATCAGCACCAACACTAGGTATCATCAACACCAACACAAGGATCATCACCACCCACACTATGTATCATCAACACCAACACAAGGATCATCACCACCCACACTATGTATCATCAACACCAACACAAGGATCATCACCACCCACACTATGTATCATCAACACCAACACTATGTATCATCAACACCAACACAAGGATCATCACTACCCACACTATGTATCATCAACACCAACACAAGGATCATCACCACCATATCAACGGTATTATCACCATCATCATCAACACCAACAACAATACCAAATTTACCAAAACACCAACACCATCTCCAACACTCAACACACAGTCTACCTTAATGTAAAAAGAAAAAAGAAAAAACGCTCACTGGAAACAGACTTCAAGGTGTATGATGATTAATGTAGAACATTTCCCCCCCCCCCCCCACCCCACCCGCCCCGCCCTCTCTCTCTACTGTATAATTTCATCATTACAATTTAGGTAATTATTTCATGGTTACAATTGGGTGATTACACACACTACGTCGTGTGAATGATTTACTGTCTATATTTTTTTTTTTTATATATATATTTTTACGGTATTGAGGCTCTCAGTCACGGATCAAAATCCACATCAAAACCGGGCCATAATTGAAATATAAAAAAAGAAGTTAATGAAAGGGAGAAAAAAAAGAAGAGACAAGGGAAAGTACTTACGAATTTTGGAGAAAGTGAAAACCCCTGTTTTTTAGAGTGTGCCGGGTCATCGTTGTTGGGCAAGACATGAGAGGTTAGAGAATTCCAAAGCTTCGAGGTGTAAGGGAAGAAACAGTTATCAAACCGGCCCACCCTTGAGTTCCCAACGGCCACGCAGTAATCATGTGACGCTGCAGCTTGCTGAGTTTTGTGTGTTTCTAGTTAGTGGCTGGGACACAGACAGACAGCTTTCGCGAGCAAAAACCAAAAGTAATACCTACAGAAGAGGGGAAAGTGAACCAACATTGCGGCGTAGGGTAAGGGGGTCAAGTTTGGAAGTTAGCTTGGGAAAGTCGGGCCGCTTTGGACTCGACTCTTGTCAAGTAGAGCAGTTCGCCATACAAGGACGAATCAATCCTTTTTATATAAACGGAACAACTGTTTGGACGAAAAGACATTTCGACATCTAAACAGCGACTCCCAGTTTCGTAAGAGGCAGACTAAGCTATTCCCTGTAATGTGGCGTTTCCAAGATAGAGTGTGGATGTTACAGTAAATACCAAGTATGTTCAGCTATTCCCTGTAATGTGGAGTTTCCAAGATAGAGTGTGGATGTTACAGTAAATACCAAGTATGTTCAGCTATTCCCTGTAATGTGGAGTTTCCAAGATAGAGTGTGGATGTTACAGTAAATACCAAGTATGTTCAGCTATTCCCTGTAATGTGGAGTTTCCAAGATAGAGTGTGGATGTTACAGTAAATACCAAGTATGTTCAGCTATTCCCTGTAATGTGGAGTTTCCAAGATAGAGTGTGGATGTTACAGTAAATACCAAGTATGTTCAGCTATTCCCTGTAATGTGGAGTTTCCAAGATAGAGTGTGGATGCTACAGTAAATACCAAGTATGTTCATGAGTCCAGAGGTGGAGTTACAGAACCGTCAAAGACCAGAGAAAAGGAACGAGGAATTTTTTGATGGAGAGAGGGATAGAGAAACTAGGGGGTTTTGAGGGGGCACTAAACCTCACCAGATCTCGTCTACTCCACTTGAGATATACAAAGTTTGTGGAAAAGTTGCATCCAGACGAGATGCAGATCGAGTGAGAGGAGGAGGAGCAGCAATTGAATGATGAGGTGGAATGCAGGCAGAGTCTGACTCGTCAGCGTATGAGTGCATTTGGTTACTTGGGGGAAGAAATCTTTGATAAAAAAAAAAAGGGTGGGAAAGGGTAGGAGGCAAGACACAATTGAGAGGGACACTTGCTGTTGATGGAAGAAGGGGAGGTAGGCTAAACCACCAACAACCATTTAGTGGCACTTAAAAACACATGCTCACCCCGTCCATGTCAACCACACACCATTCACATGCTCACCCCATCCATGTCAACCACACACCATTCTTACCATCCTCGGCAAAGGAATATATATATATATATATATATATATATATATATATATATATATATATATATATATATATATATATATATTTTTTTTTTTTTTTTTTTCTTCCAAATATTGTGCATTTCGAGAATATCCAAGCAGCGCATACTGGGTATTGCGTTGCTGACAGGAGGGGAGTGAGTCACTACGTTCAGAATTGATGTCAAGGAAGTGATGTTAAGATATGGACCACCAGAAGGCACGACTGATGAGTGTCATTTGAAGAATATTGCCTGGATAGATCCTGTGTGTGTGTGTGTGTCTTTGTGTGTGTGCCACCTGACCATAGCCATGTTACTGTTCTGGTGGAGCTGGTTGGAACCATGAACACTGCCTGAACTTTGAAATTAAGAAGATATATATAAGATAAGAGTCATTGATCCACAGTGTAAACCATGAAGGACAGTTAACCTGGTTATCACACGGTACAGTGGTTCACTCCTTGGTGTTTTTCGGTGTGATGGAAGTCAGAAATGGACTTAAAAGGCTAGAGGAATATCAGGACTCAGTTGTCACAACAAGATTTGCATAATGCACGCAAGACGAAGGGATAAAACGTGTATTTTCAGATAACAAAAGTTCGGAGATGTTGATTGTAATTGTGAATAAAGGAAATTATGATTACCGATCAACATAGACATGGATAACGAAGAAACTTTTTTCAACACTTTGAAGCTTTGGAACTCTTCACCTCTCGTGTCTTTCCCAGTAACTATGACCAGGCGCGTTTTAAAAAGACAGGGTTTTTCCACTTCCTCCAAAATTCGTAAATGCTTTCCCTCGTCTCTTCCCCTTTCCTTTCATTAATCTCTCTATATTTCAATTAAGACCCGGCCTTGATGTGGACTTTTATCCCTGACTGGAACCTTCAACTTTGAAAAAAATCTAATTTTAAAGGTTTGATTATATTTGGTTGACCTGGAGCTTGACAGACGTAAGAAGCCTTTGATTACATTTGGTTGACCAGGGGCTTGACAGACGTAAGGAGCCTTTGATTATATTTGGTTGACCAGGAGCTTGACAGACTGTAAACCTTTGATTATATTTGGTTGACCAGGAGCTTGACAGACTGTAAGCCTTTGATTATATTTGGTTGACCAGGGGCTTGACAGACTGTAAGCCTTTGATTATATTTGGTTGACCAGGGGCTTGACAGACTGTAAGCCTTTGATTATATTTGGTTGACCAGGAGCTTGACAGACTGTAAGCCTTTGATTATATTTGGTTGACCAGGAGCTTGACAGACTGTAAGCCTTTGATTATATTTGGTTGACCAGGAGCTTGACAGACTGTAAGCCTTTGATTATATTTGGTTGACCAGGGGCTTGACAGACTGTAAGCCTTTGATTATATTTGGTTGACCAGGGGCTTGACAGACTGTAAGCCTTTGATTATATTTGGTGGACCAGAGGAAGAACATACACCAGATAAAGAAGGAGGAAACTGGAAGAAAGAAAGCGTTGTTCATTGTAGGTTCAGGAAAGGCAAGGATCGCTACCAGATGCAATCCCTGTGACACAAAGGAAAGAGGAGGAGATGGTGTATATACTCCAGACACCAAGGAGGAACGAAAGAGGAGGAGTTGGTGTTTATACTCCAGACACACCAAGGGGGAACGAAAGAGGAGGAGATGGTGTATATACTGCAGACACACCAAGGAGGAACGAAAGAGGAGGAGTTGGTGTATATACTCCAGACACCAAGGAGGAACGAAAGAGGAGGAGGTGGTGTTTATACTCCAGACACACCAAGGGGGAACAAAAGAGGAGGAGATGGTGTATATACTCCAGACACACCAAGGGGGAACGAAAGAGGAGGAGATACTGCTTATACTCCAGACACCAAGGAGGAACGAAAGAGGAGGAGTTGGTGTTTATACTCCAGACACCAAGGAGGAACGAAAGAGGAGGAGATGGTGTTTATACTCCAGACACACCAAGGGGGGAACGACCCATCATGGTTAGGTTTGATCTGGTGTCATCACCCAGCCAAGAGGCGTTCAGCCTGACGGAAGAAACTTGAAAAGAAAAAATAAGGTGGTGTTTAGTGGAGTATGTATCGACCGTGGCGGACCAAGGAGAAGAGAGGGAAAACGAAGAATACATTCCGAAGACAGATGACGGAAGACGCCAAGTGAGGCAAGAGGAAGGTCCGTGAAATGAGGTAGACGGACCACTTGGTGAAGTGAGGCAAGAGGAAGGACCACCTTGGTGAAATGAGGCGAGAGGACAAGGATATATATATATATATATATATATATATATATATATATATATATATATATATATATATTTCATTTCATTTTGCTTTGTCGCTATTTCCCGCGTTAGCGAGGTAGCGCATAGAAATGGGGAAGAAGTACTGATCACCTGACTTAAGTTATGAGGAGGTAAACTGGCAGGATGTACCAGGTTCCCGTGGTGACTAAAAGTATCGGTGGAAACGCAAAGTCTTAATAAAAGAGTTTGTACAGGAGGAAGGTAAGGTGATGTTTGCAGCTTCTATGAGGAAGGTAAGGTCATGTTTGCAGCTTCTATGGACCTGGAGAGGGAGTGGAGCAGAATCTAGTGGAATGCTTTAATGGGTGTGTGAGTTAAGGATCTCTGGGGTTGGTGGAAGGGACAGCTGGTGGATGGTGCGAAACGCTTTTCTTTTTGAGGAGCAAAGGCGTGTTGTGTGAGAGTGGATTTGGGAAGGTGGGGGTGAAAGTCTGGGTCTACATATGGGTGTGAGGCAGAGCTGTGTGATGTCACTGTGGCTTTTTTAACATGAGATGAAAGCAAAACTAAGGAAAAGGGAGTGTGCAGAGACCGGGTGTGTTGGTGAGGTATGGTGGCGAGCCTGTTTGCTGATGACACTGTATTGGTTGCTGAGAGTGAAGAGAATTGTGTTTTATGATGTATGTAAGTGTAAGCCAGTAAAGGTAAATATGAGGCAAAGATGAACAGATTTTTGAATGGAAGCAGAGTGAAAGTATAGATTTTGCAAAACCCAATATAAACTGAGAGAAGAAAGCGTTCTAAAGTGTATTAAAGATATGAGTAAGAGGTGAGGAGGATTTAAGTAGATTAGAAACCATCTTGGCTAAGTTTAGTCTGATATGGAAGGAGAGATAGAGAGAGAGAGAGAGAGAGAGAGAGAGAGAGAGAGAGAGAGAGAGAGAGAGAGAGAGAGAGAGAGAACAGTTCAGGTTGGAAGAGTCATAGTATCCCTTTATAAAACAATGAAGGTTAGAGGTGTAAATATGGAAATGAAGAATGAAGTACGGGATGACACAGTCCTCCCAACCCTGACCTAATGCAGCCAAAACATGGACATGGATTGGGTCACAGAGGCCAAGAATCCAGGCTGTGGGAAATGAGGTATTCGAGGGGAGCGTTTGATAAGACTAGATGGAATGAAGGAAGAAGTGAAAGGTGTGTGTGTGTGTGTGTGTGTGTGTGTGTGTTGGTATGGCAGGGAATGATTTGTGGAGTGTTAGAGTGGGTGAAACGTAATACATGGAAGTTTGGGCATGTGGAAAGAATGGAAGACTAGGAGTTTTACTGGAAGAGTGTATGATAATATGATGGAAAGGGGTTGATGTGAGAGGAAGCAAATGAAAGTGGAAGAGTACTGGAGGGAGAGATATGGTGGTAAACGAATGCGTGGAATGGTATATGCTTGGGTGGCATGTGAGGAGAAGGGGTAAAGTGGAGACTCTTTCTTGCCTTGGCCACACCCTCGAAGGAAGTTCCCGGAGGAAGTGTGCGTCTGAGAGATAAGAGTTAGATAAGATACAAAGCAAATGGATGACTTTCTGCCATGGAGAAAATTACCAAGTGAGGCAAATGTTGTTTTAGGGCAAGGAAGCCGTGGTTAACGAAGTCGTTAGATCTCTTTTAGAGCAAGGAGGCCGTGGTTAACGAAGTCGTTAGATCTCTTTTAGGGCAAGGAGGCCGTGGTTAACGAAGTCGTTAGATCTCTGCCAGATAATTAGCTCTGCCTTAGACAGAGGCTGGATGGATTATCTGTTTGGTTACCAGCGCAGCTAAAGAAGCACAAAGAGCTGATAGAGAAGGTCCAGAGGAGGACAACAAAACTAGAATATGCTTCTCAAGTTTGGTCACCACCGCAGCTAAAGAAGCACAAAGAGCTGATAGAGAAGGTCCAGAGGAGGACAACAAAACTAGAATATGCTTCTCAAGTTTGGTCACCACCGCAGCTAAAGAAGCACAAAGAGCTGATAGAGAAGGTCCAGAGGAGGACAACAAAACTAGAATATGCTTCTCAAGTTTGGCCACCACCGCAGCTAAAGAAGCACAAAGAGCTAATGGAGAATGTCCAGAGGAGGACAACAAAGAGGGGTGCCAGAATTAGGGGAGCTGAGTAGTTACAGGGAAAGACTAAAGGCTTTCAATTCGCGAAACCTTGTTTTTGAGGAGAGAAGAGTGAGGGGTGACCTGGTCACAGTTTAGGGAGTTTTCGAAACTGTAAAAACTGAGAGAGTTTTAGGACATCAACCAGAGGACAAAACATGAAATTCAGCCGGAATTTTGTTGGAAAAAAGATAAATATGTACCTCAATAGTATAAGAGAGTTTAATGTATGTAATAGAATGACTGAGGACATATAAGAGAGTTTAATGTATGTAATAGAATGACTGAGGACATATAAGAGAGTTTAATGTATGTAATAGAATGACTGAGGACATATAAGAGAGTTTAATGTATGTAATAGAATGACTGAGGACATATAAGAGAGTTTAATGTATGTAATAGAATGACTGAGGACATATAAGAGAGTTTAATGTATGTAATAGAATGACTGAGGACATATAAGAGAGTTTAATGTATGTAATAGAATGACTGAGGACATATAAGAGAGTTTAATGTATGTAATAGAATGACTGAGGACATATAAGAGAGTTTAATGTATGTAATAGAATGACTGAGGACATATAAGAGAGTTTAATGTATGTAATAGAATGACTGAGGACATATAAGAGAGTTTAATGTATGTAATAGAATGACTGAGGACATATAAGAGAGTTTAATGTATGTAATAGAATGACTGAGGACATATAAGAGAGTTTAATGTATGTAATAGAATGACTGAGGACATATAAGAGAGTTTAATGTATGTAATAGAATGACTGAGGACATATAAGAGAGTTTAATGTATGTAATAGAATGACTGAGGACATATAAGAGAGTTTAATGTATGTAATAGAATGACTGAGGACATATAAGAGAGTTTAATGTATGTAATAGAATGACTGAGGACATATAAGAGAGTTTAATGTATGTAATAGAATGACTGAGGACATATAAGAGAGTTTAATGTATGTAATAGAATGACTGAGGACATATAAGAGAGTTTAATGTATGTAATAGAATGACTGAGGACATATAAGAGAGTTTAATGTATGTAATAGAATGACTGAGGACATATAAGAGAGTTTAATGTATGTAATAGAATGACTGAGGACATATAAGAGAGTTTAATGTATGTAATAGAATGACTGAGGACATATAAGAGAGTACCATCACTAGTAACATACAACCATCACTAGTAACATACAACCATCACTAGTAACATGCAACCAACACTAGTAACATACAACCATCACTAGTAACATACAACCATCACTAGTAACATACAACCATCACTAGTAACATACAACCATCACTAGTAACATACAACCATCACTAGTAACATACAACCATCACTAGTAACATACAACCATCACTAGTACCTTACAACCATCACTAGTAACATACAACCATCACTAGTAACATCAGCAGAGTCCCATCCTTAGAACTAAGACTAGTAGCATGTTGACATTGTGTTTAGCGGTGATAGTGTAGCGTTTAGCGAATAGCATTAAAACGGGAATAGCATTAAAGCGGTTGAGAATGTTGTATTTTATTTTACGATGCTTCAATCGGTGAAGATTTAGTGAATATCGGGGATTTATATATATATATATATATATATATATATATATATATATATATATATATATATATATATATATATATATATATATATATATTTTCTTTTCTTTCTTTCAAACTATTCGCCATTTCCCGCATTAGCGAGGTAGCGTTAAGAACAGAGGACTGGGCCTTTGAGGGAATACCCTCACCTGGCCCAATTCTCTGTTCCTTCTTTTGGAAAATTAAAAAAAAAACGAGAGGGGAGGATTTCCAGCCCCCTGCTCCCTCCCCTTTTAGTCGCCTTCTACGACACGCAGGGAATACGTGGGAAGTACTTTTAATCCCCTATCCCCAGGGATAATATATATATATATATATATATATATATATATATATATATATATATATATATATATATATATATATATATATATATAATGTGAGGTGGATGTGTATACACAGAGATGTAACGAAATCCGGTCGAAATACACCAGATATTCACCCTCCCTCCCTCCCACCCTCCTCTTCCTCCTCCTCCTCCTCCTCCTCCTCCTCCTCCTCCCAGCTGGTGTCGAGCACCGCGCCATCTGCCGACGCCACCGCCCAACGTCCCATACAACGAACACTAATATAGTTTACATTAACGTCCCATACAACGAACACTCAATATAGTTTACATTAACGTCCCATACAACGAACACTTAATATAGTGTACATTAACGTCCCATACAACGAACACTAATATAGTTTACATTAACGTCCCATACAACGAACACTGATATAGTTTACATTAACGTCCCATACAACGAACACTTAATATAGTTTACATTAACGTCCCATACAACGAACACTAATACAGTTTACATTACTGTTTTAGACATTTTTTTTTTTAAAGGGGAAGTTAAGGCAAGGTTTCCATATATTTTTTTTCCCCTTTAAGAAATTCGTAAATCGTGTAAGTTAAATAATGCCGAGAGAAAATACATTACTCCAAATCATACATACTTGGTTGGTTTACATTCCTCTCTCAACCTCCAAACCTCTTCAAAACTCCAACCTCCACAAACATTCACACATTATAGTAACAAAATGTGGTGTTACGTCTCAGCTAAGACGGATGAGTGACAGACTGTGACACTGGTAACCCTGGCACACCTGGACCAACATATATATGTACGTACTAGTACCAGTAACTAGTAGTACTGGTAACTACATCACCACCTGCACCATTAGTGTTGCTAGTACTAGTGTATCCGTTACAACACGAGTACCATTATTGTTACTGGTACCAGTATCTGTAACAGCACCAGTACCAGTGTCCACCCTAGTACCAGTATCTGTAACAGTACCAGTACCACTGTTCTTACTAGTACCAGTATCTGTTACAGTACCAGTACCACTGTCCACCCTAGTACCAGTATCTGTAACAGTACCAGTACCACTGTTCTTACTAGTACCAGTATCTGTAACAGCACCAGTACCACTGTCTACCCTAGTACCAGTATCTGTAACCACCGGTACCACTGTTGACCCTAGTACCAGTATCTTTAACAGTACCAGTACCACTGTTCTTACTAGTACCAGTATCTGTAACAGCACCGGTACCACTGTCCTTACTAGTACCAGTATCTGTAACAGTACCAGGACCACTGTCTACCCTAGTACCAGTATCTGTAACCACCGGTACCACTGTTGACCCTAGTACCAGTATCTTTAACAGCACCTGTGCCACTGTCCTTACTAGTACCAGTATCTGTAACAGCACCGGTACCACTATCCTTACTAGTACCAGTATCTGCAACAGTACCAGTACCACTGTTCTTACTAGTACCAGTATCTGTAACCACCAGTACCACTGTCTACCCTAGTACCAGTATCTGTAACCACCGGTACCACTGTTGACCCTAGTACCAGTATCTTTAACAGCACCTGTACCACTGTCCTTACTAGTACCAGTATCTGTAACAGTACCAGTACCACTGTCCTTACTAGTACCAGTATCTGTAACAGCACCAGTACCACTGTCCTTACTAGTACCAGTATCTGTAACAGTACCAGTGCCACTGTCCTTACTAGTACCAGTATCTGTAACCACCGGTACCACTGTTGACCCTAGTACCAGTATCTTTAACAGCACCAGTACCACTGTCCTTACTAGTACCAGTATCTGTAACAGCACCAGTACCACTGTCCACCCTAGTACCAGTATCTGTAACAGTACCAGTACCACTGTCCTTACTAGTACCAGTATCTGTAACAGCACCAGTACCACTGTCTACCCTAGTACCAGTATCTGTAACCACCGGTACCACTGTTGACCCTAGTACCAGTATCTTTAACAGCACCTGTGCCACTGTCCTTACTAGTACCAGTATCTGTAACAGCACCAGTACCACTGTCCACCCTAGTACCAGTATCTGTAACAGTACCAGTACCACTGTCCTTACTAGTACCAGTATCTGTAACAGCACCAGTACCACTGTCTACCCTAGTACCAGTATCTGTAACCACCGGTACCACTGTTGACCCTAGTACCAGTATCTGTAACAGCACCGGTACCACTGTCCTTACTAGTACCAGTATCTGTAACAGCACCAGTACCACTGTCCTTACTAGTACCAGTATCTGTAACAGTACCAGTGCCACTGTCCTTACTAGTACCAGTATGTGTGACCACCAGTACCACTGTCCTTACTAGTACCAGTATCTGTAACAGCACCAGTACCACTGTCCTTACTAGTACCAGTATCTGTTACAGTACCAGTACCACTGTCCTTACTAGTACCAGTATCTGTAACAGCACCAGTACCACTGTCCTTACTAGTACCAGTATGTGTAACCACCAGTACCACTGTCCTTACTAGTACCAGTATGTGTAACCACCAGTACCACTGTCCTTACTAGTACCAGTATGTGTAACCACCAGTACCAGTGTCCTTACTAGTACCAGTATCTGTAACAGCACCAGTACCACTGTCCTTACTAGTACCAGTATCTGTTACAGCACCAGTACCACTGTCCTTACTAGTACCAGTATCTGTAACAGCACCAGTACCACTGTCCTTACTAGTACCAGTATCTGTAACAGCACCAGTACCACTGTCCTTACTAGTACCAGTATGTGTAACCACCAGTACCACTGTCCTTACTAGTACCAGTAGGTGTAACAGCACCAGTACCTATCATGTTACAAGCACCAGTATCTAACAACATTATTACCAGTCTTGTTACCAGTACCAGTCGCTGTATTAGCTAGCACCAGTATTACTATTGTTACAACAGCGGAAGTACCAGTACAGTTACCAGTACCAGTAGCTGTAACAGCACCTGTATCACTTGTTACAACCCCTTGAATACCAGTAGTTACTGATACCAGTTGCTGTAATATAACTAGTATCACTAGTTACAAGGGCTAATGTATTTAATGGTACCAGTACCACTTGTTGCTAGAACCAGTACCTGTAACCAACAGTATCTTGTTTCCAGTACCAGTGTCTGTAACAGCACTAGTACCACTTGTTACTACAACCAGTACCACTTGTTACTACAACCAGTACCACTTGTTACTACAACCAGTACCACTTGTTACTACAACCAGTACCACTTGTTATTACAACCAGTACCACTTGTTACTACAACCAGTACCATTTGTCACTGCAACCAGTACCACTTGTTACTACAACCAGTACCACTTGTTACTACAACCAGTACCACTTGTTACTACAACCAGTACCACTTGTTATTACAACCAGTACCACTTGTTACTACAACCAGTACCATTTGTCACTGCAACCAGTACCACTTGTTACTACAACCAGTACCACTTGTTACTACAACCAGTACCACTTGTTACTACAACCAGTACCACTTGTTACTACAACCAGTGTCTATAACATCACCAGTACCACTATTGCTACAGGTACCACTTGTTACTACAACCAGTACCACTTGTTACTACAACCAGTGTCTATAACATCACCAGTACCACTATTGCTACTGGTACCACTTGTTACTAGCAACAGTATTTGTAACAGCGCCAGTACTGCTGTTGTTACCAGTACCAATATCTGTAACAGCACCAGTACCCGCACGTCCTTAGGACCAGCATCATCACCAGTACAACCAGTAACATAACCACCACCAGTACAACCAATAACAGCAGAACCAGTACAACCAGTACCCACCACCAGTACAACCAATAACATCAGAACCACCACCAGTACAACCAATAACAGCAGAACCACCACCAGTACACAACCAATAACCACAGAACCACCACCAGTACACAACCAATAACCACAGAACCACCACCAGTACACAACCAATAACCACAGCACCACCACCAGTACACAACCAATAACCACAGAACCACCACCAGTACACAACCAATAACCACAGAACCACCACCAGTACACAACCAATAACCACAGAACCACCACCAGTACACAACCAATAACCACAGAACCACCACCAGTACACAACCAATAACCACAGAACCACCACCAGTACACAACCAATAACCACAGAACCACCACCAGTACACAACCAATAACCACAGCACCACCACCAGTACAACCAGTAACCACAGAACCACCACCAGTACAACCAATAACCACAGCACCACCACCAGTACACAACCAATAACCACAGAACCACCACCAGTACACAACCAATAACCACAGCACCACCACCAGTACACAACCAATAACCACAGAACCACCACCAGTACACAACCAATAACCACAGAACCACCACCAGTACACAACCAATAACCACAGAACCACCACCAGTACACAACCAATAACCACAGCACCACCACCAGTACACAACCAATAACCACAGAACCACCACCAGTACACAACCAATAACCACAGAACCACCACCAGTACACAACCAATAACCACAGAACCACCACCAGTACACAACCAATAACCACAGAACCACCACCAGTACACAACCAATAACCACAGAACCACCACCAGTACACAACCAATAACCACAGAACCACCACCAGTACACAACCAATAACCACAGAACCACCACCAGTACACAACCAATAACCACAGCACCACCACCAGTACAACCAGTAACCACAGAACCACCACCAGTACAACCAATAACCACAGCACCACCACCAGTACACAACCAATAACCACAGAACCACCACCAGTACACAACCAATAACCACAGCACCACCACCAGTACACAACCAATAACCACAGAACCACCACCAGTACACAACCAATAACCACAGAACCACCACCAGTACAACACGAACACCAACACCACCACCCAGTAGCAAAGCCACCAAATTGTGTTCACCATTTGCCGACAGCAGTTCAACCACCAGTACCAATACCCCCAGTAGTTACACCCAGTACCAAACCCCGGTAGTCACACCCAGTACCAGAAGGCCTGGGACATCTATATATTCCAAACTTGGTTGTCTGCTAGCGTTGGTAAGGGTCGCGTAGGGCGAGGGTGATAATAGATTATGTCACAGCTTACCTTGTATTATTATGCGTTGCCTGCCACCAGTTACCGGGGGTAAGTCCAGCGACCAAGAAGATGACGACGAAGAGAGAGTGTGGAAGCAGTTTGTAAACTGGCCTTTTATCAATTATCTTTTGTTCTTTTTCTCTCTTTTTGGGAGTCCTCTTTTGGAAGGCGTCTATGGAGACGCTGTCAAGTAGGTTGGAGGTAAACGCTCAAGCCGGCATAGTATATCAAAGAGAGTTTACGAGTCACTTTGGAACACCGAGGTGGAGCTGGCTGTTCGAGGGAGAGGCGTTCACCCGAAGTTTAATATCCCTTTTCTCTTTGGTGAGCCGGAGGAAGAGGAGGAGGAGGAGGAGTGGCGTATCTTGGATCAGTGTGATATAAGAGAGAAGGAGAGGGAGGGAGAGAGAGAGAGAGAGAGAGAAATGGGGTCTGTGTGTGTTTGTTTAAGTTAAAAAAAAGGGGGGCCTAAAGCGTCTCGTCCAGGCACGGTGGCGGGAATAAGCGCGACACAGGCCACCGGGGATCAGATCCACCACGGCGATGGCGCCTATAGCCTTTCCTCCACACCCCGAGCGGCGGCGTCGGATCCCGTACCGTTCGTTGGCAACTCAAACCCCCTCCCTTCCTCCCCTCCCTCGCTGGCGGGGGAGCATCGGATCCCCCAAGCGCTCGACTCGACTCGAACACCCCGTGCCTCTCTCCCTCTCTCTCCTCGCGGGGGAGCATCGGATCCCCCAAGTGCTCGACTCGACTCAACTCCCTCTCTCCTGGCGGGGGGGAGCATCGGATCCCCCTAAGCCCTGGTGGTGGACATCCCGTCGTCCTCAAACCCCCTCTCTCTCTCTCTCATTATCTGGGTTTGTGCATCCGCTTGCTCGCCTCCGGCTGGCGCTCCCGAGACTCATGGTCCTCCATTAATAAGTCGACGACGAAGTGGTGGAAGGTTTTCTGGTTCTCCATGTCTCTTCTCCTCCTTCCTTCCTTCTTCCCTCCATGCGCATTATTGATCGTCTGGAACTTGCCAAATGTCCCATTTTACAGACGACAGAAATCCGCCCGTCGTGCGCTCTCTCTGTTGGGACACAATACCTTAATTCAAAACGTATCTTCGTTGACTGTCGGAAATATGACATTTATTTTTTTTTATGTTTCGAGATTTATTTTATATTTTGTTCTCGCGACGTGGCAACTCGTGAGGGGACGGTTTGGTGGGTTTACAAAAATGGCGGGAAGACTGGACTGGATAAAGTTCATCTTAGAACTCACTCACTCACTCACGCCCGAGAGACCTGGGCTCTTTCTCAAGATGGGTTGGGCTCAGACCCGAGATAGATTTATTTTTTTTTTAATCACCGAGCCAAACCTACGGATCTTAATACAAATTTTGAATGGTCACCCAGTTTTAATGGACGCCATTATTGCACCCTAAATTTCAAGAGCCTAGCTAGACCAACCCGCGTACTGTAAACCCAACTGTAAACCCAACTGTAAACTCAGCTGTAAACACGATTACTTATGAGTTTACAGGTGATGGTAATGGCTGACTTCAACCCATTTAAGTTGAACACGAAGCCAATTTTTCCTTTTTTTTGCCCCTTAAAATGACCTTGATCGTTATTAAAAGATATTAGACTCCCAGTTCGATGATTTACCTCGAGGATGAACATGATTCATAAGTTAATTAGTCGCGTAAAGAGTAATTATGAAGGTTGAAAGAATGATTGTTTGAACAACATGGCCTTGTATTAATCATGGTTCCGTCTGCCCATTTTAAATTAGCGTCATTAAAATTCACAGGTTTTCGGTAAGTGGACATAATTCACTTTAGTCTTAAAGGAACTATGATAAACTAACCCTTACTGATAACAGATTAACGACCTGATTAAAGGTGTTGATACAGTGGAACTAACTTTGATAATTAGGCTGTAAATAAGATACGGAGGAATATAATTTAGGCTGTAAATAAGATACGTTGGAATATAATTTAGGCTGTAAATAAGATACGGAGGAATATAATTTAGGCTGTAAATAAGATACGTTGGAATATAATTTAGGCTGTAAATAAGATACGGTGGAATATAATTTAGGCTGTAAATAAGATACATTGGAATATAATTTAGGCTGTAAATAAGATACGTTGGAATATAATTTAGGCTGTAAATAAGATACGTTGGAATGTAATTTAGGCTGTAAATAAGATGCGGAGGAATATAATTTAGGCTGTAAATAAGATACGGTGGAATATAATTTTGGCTATAAATAAGATACGTTGGAATATAATTTAGGCTGTAAATAAGATACGGTGGAATATAATTTAGGCTGTAAATAAGATACATTGGAATATAATTTAGGCTGTAAATAAGATACGTTGGAATATAATTTAGGCTGTAAATAAGATACGGAGGAATATAATTTAGGCTGTAAATAAGATACGTTGGAATATAATTTAGGCTGTAAATAAGATACGGTGGAATATAATTTAGGCTGTAAATAAGATACATTGGAATATAATTTAGGCTGTAAATAAGATACGGTGGAATATAATTTAGGCTGTAAATAAGATACGTTGGAATGTAATTTAGGCTGTAAATAAGATACGGAGGAATATAATTTAGGCTGTAAATAAGATACGGTGGAATATAATTTTGGCTATAAATAAGATACGTTGGAATATAATTTAGGCTGTAAATAAGATACGGTGGAATATAATTTAGGCTGTAAATAAGATACGTTGGAATGTAATTTAGGCTGTAAATAAGATACATTGGAATATAATTTAGGCTGTAAATAAGATACGGTGGAATATAATTTAGGCTGTAAATAAGATACGTTGGAATGGAATTTAGGCTGTAAATAAGATACGTTGGAATATAATTTAGGCTGTAAATAAGGTACGTTGGAATATAATTTAGGCTGCAAATAAGATACGGAGGAATATAATTTAGGCTGTAAATAAGATACGGTGGAATATAATTTAGGCTGTAAATAAGATACGGAGGAATATAATTTAGGCTGTAAATAAGATACGGAGGAATATAATTTAGGCTGTAAATAAGGTACGTTGGAATATGATTTAGGCTGTAAATAAGATACGGAGGAATATAATTTAGGCTGTAAATAAGATACGGTGGAATATAATTTAGGCTGTAAATAAGATACGTTGGAATATAATTTAGGCTGTAAATAAGATACGGAGGAATATAATTTAGGCTGTAAATAAGATACGGTGGAATATAATTTAGGTTGTAAATAAGATACGTTGGAATATAATTTAGGCTGTAAATAAGATACGTTGGAATATAATTTAGGCTGTAAATAAGATACGGTGGAATATAATTTAGGCTGTAAATAAGATACGTTGGAATATAATTTAGGCTGTAAATAAGATACATTGGAATATAATTTAGGCTGTAAATAAGATACGGTGGAATATAATTTAGGCTGTAAATAAGATACGGTGGAATATAATTTAGGCTATAAATAAGATACGGAGGAATATAATTTAGGCTGTAAATAAGATACGTTGGAATATAATTTAGGCTGTAAATAAGATACGGAGGAATATAATTTAGGCTGTAAATAAGATACGGTGGAATATAATTTAGGCTGTAAATAAGATACGGAGGAATATAATTTAGGCTGTAAATAAGATACGGTGGAATTAACATTAATGATAATTAGCCCTACGATTAGTCGTATTAACATTAACAATTACAGTGATCATAATTAATGTAAATGACCTAATTGTGCTCGTACGTTCCAGAATTGCCTCCTTTTTTTTTTTTTTTACTAAATATTTTAAATATTTTGCCGTGTATTTTTATTTCCAGTGGAAGTACTTTTCAAAGCTGACTAATTACATTTGGGGAATTATATTTGCCTAATTATTTTTGCCTAATGTTTTATATTATTACTAGTTTTATAAATGGCAGTCAGTTTAATTGTGTTTTTAATGATGCTGAATTGGTCGTTTTATTGTTAGGGCTGTCGTGTGTCGTTAGCTCTGCCATCTGTGCTATAGCTTTATGTAACAGATAGCTTTATCGTGAGGCGTTAGCTCTGCCATATGTGCTATAGCTTTATGTAACAGATAGCTTTAGCGTGTGGCGTTAGCTCTGCCATGTCTGCTATAGCTTTATGTAACAGATGGCTTTATCGTGTGGCGTTAGCTCTGCCATGTGTGCTATAGCTTCATGGAACAGTTGGCTTTATCGTGCGGCGGTAGCTCTGCCATGTGTGCTATAGCTTTATGTAACAGATAGCTTTATCGTGAGGCGTTAGCTCTGCCATGTGTGCTATAGCTTTATGTAACATAGCTTTATCGTGTGGCGTTAGCTCTGCCATGTGTGCTATAGCTTCATGTAACAGTTGGCTTTATCGTGTGGCGTTATCTTTGTGTGATATTTACTTTTAGCTCTTAACGTGTTAGCTTTTTGTGATTTTTTTAGCTTTGTCATGTGTCAGTAGCTTTAGTCTTGTTAAATGTATGAGATATTAGCTTTGTCGTGTGTCGTTTTGTGTGATATTAGCTTTGTCGACTATCGTTAGCTTTATATTAGCTTTGTCGACTACCGTTAGCTCTATATTAGCTTTGTCGTGTGTCGTTAGTTCTGTGTGATATTAGCTTTGTCGGCTATCGTTAGCTCTATATTAGCTTTGTCGACTACCGTTAGCTCTATATTAGCTTTGTCGACTATCGTTAGCTCTATATTAGCTTTGTCGTGTGTCGTTAGTTCTGTGTCATATTAGCTTTGTCGACTATCGTTAGCTCTATATTAGCTTTGTCGTGTGTCGTTAGTTCTGTGTGATATTAGCTTTGTCGACTATCGTTAGCTCTATATTAGCTTTGTCGTGTGTCGTTAGTTCTGTGTGATATTAGCTTTGTCGACTATCGTTAGCTCTATATTAGCTTTGTCGTGTGTCGTTAGTTCTGTGTCATATTAGCTTTATCGACTATCGTTCGCTCTATATTAGCTTTGATGACTATCGTTAGCTCTATATTAGCTTTGTCGTGTGTCGTTAGTTCTGTGTGATATTAGCTTTGTCGACTATCGTTAGCTCTATATTAGCTTTGTCGTGTGTCGTTAGCTCTATATTAGCTTTGTCGTGTGTCGTTAGTTCTGTGATATTAGCTTTGTCGACTATCGTTAGCTCTATATTAGCTTTGTCGTGTGTCGTTAGCTCTATATTAGCTTTGTCGTGTGTCGTTAGCTCTATATTAGCTTTGTCGACTATCATTAGCTCTATATTAGCTTTGTCGACTATCGTTAGCTCTATATTAGCTTTGTCGACTATCGTTAGCTCTATATTAGCTTTGTCGTTTGTCGTGCTATGCGTTACTAGCTTTGAAATGGTTTGTCCTTAGCTGTATTTCAGCTTCATCGGGTGGTGTTATTTAGCTGTGCTTTGCGATTGTAGCTTTGTTTATATAAGCTAGGTTGGAGTAGGGACGTAACCCACACGTGAATCCGTTGGCCCAGTGACCTGACGTCATGCCTGAATGTAATTCAAATATAATTAAAAAAGGAATTACTTTGGAATGTAATTCAATTAAAAAAATGACTTTGGAATGTAATTCAATTAAAAAAATGACTTTGGAATGTAATTCAATTAAAAAAATTACTTTGGAATGTAATTCAATTTAAAAAAAATTACTTTGGAATGTAATTCAATTAAAAAAATTACTTTGGAATGTAATTCAATTTTTTTTTAAATAATACGTTGATCAATATAGTTTTATTTCACAGCACAGAACATTTAGATAGGGTTATTTGCTTGCGATAAAAATTATTAATTTTTTATTTTTTATAATACTAGCTAACCCTTTATTATCTTACCATAGAAAACGTAATGGAGAAAATAAAAAAAATAATGTTGATTGAATGCCATTTTGCGTAGTGAGGTAAGGCCTTTTTTTGTGTGTTTTTGGGAACAAATAATGCAATACCCTGTTCTTAAAAAAAATAGTTGAATGTATATACATTATATAAATTTGCCATTGTGGTTTTAAAGTACATTTGTACCTGCCATTCTTTATATAATTATCCAGTTTACTTTATTTATTTGTTATATATATATATATATATATATATATATATATATATATATATATATATATATATATATATATATATTATTGATAAAAATGGAGTTGTAAAACTGCATTGTAAAATATCATGACCTTAATTCCCCTGTGTGTACGCTAATAAACAGAATTTAGCTGTTTTGTTTTGGGTTCAAGACGGGGTCAACCATATGACCTTTGACCCACCATAACCCCTGAATTTACTCCCTAATGACCCTTCGACCCGTATCCAACTCGTTTATATATATCGTTTCATTAGCTTTATGTGATATTAGCTTTCTCATGTATCGAAAGCTTTATATGTGGTATCACCATTGTCGTGTGACTTTAGCTTTGTTAGGTGATGTTAGCTTTGTCTTGAGATAAAAAGCTTTGCCATGTGTTATTAGCTTTATTATATAAGATCAGCTGTCGTTAGCTTTGTCATTAGCTTTGTCATGGCCCGATAGCTTCATGGCATCATCCTTGTCATGTGTTGTTAGCTTTGTCATTTGTTGTTAGCTTAATGGTTCACTCGTTCATGAATTGGTTGTTATGAACATCCATCGTATGTGTCATATATGCCTGTCATTTCTTATATATTTGGTGTCATTAACTCTGTCATGTGACATTAGACCTGTCAGCCTTTTAGGTTTCCATCCAGAACTGTCATGGGTCATGTCATATGCCAGTAAGAGTGTGTATGATCGCTGGCATTATGTAAGGTTTTGATCCAGTGTGTCATGTCAGATCCTGGGGATGGTGACGTGACGTGACGTGACGGTCACAGTGGGTCTCCTCATCATGTTACAGCTGGCAGAAGTGACGCGAAAGGTATTACCTCCCTCACTGTGTCATGTCACCCTCCCTCACCTGGCAGTATGTCATGTCACCCTCCCTCACCTGGCACTGTGTCATGTCACTCTCCCTCACCTGGCATTGTGTCATGTCACCCTCCCTCACCTGGCACTGTGTCATGTCACTTTCCCTCACTTGGTACTGAGTCATGTCACCCTTCCTCACCTGGCACTGTGTCATGTCACTCTCCCTCACCTGGCATTGTGTCATGTCACCCTCCCTCACTTGGTTCTGTGTCATGTCATGTCACCATCCCTCACCTGGCACTGTGTCATGTCACCCTCCCCCACCTGGCATTGTGTCATGTCACTCTCCCTCTCCTGTTACTGTGTCATGTCACCCTCCCCCACCTGGCGCTGTGCCATGTCCCCCTCCCTCACCTGGCATTGTATCATGTCACCCTCCCCCACCTGGCAGTGTGTCATGTCACCCTCCCTCACCTGGCAGTGTGTCATGTCACCCTCCCTCACCTGGCAGTGTGTCATGTCACCCTCCCCCACCTGGCACAGTGTCATGTCACCCTCCCTCACCTGGCAGTGTGTCATGTCACCCTCCCTCACCTGGCAGTGTGTCATGTCACCCTCCCCCACCTGGCACAGTGTCATGTCACCCTCCCTCACCTGGCAGTGTGTCATGTCACCCTCCCTCACCTGGCAGTGTGTCATGTCACCCTCCCCCACCTGGCAGTGTGTCATGTCACCCTCCCTCACCTGGCAGTGTGTCATGTCACCCTCCCTCACCTGGCAGTGTGTCATGTCACCCTCCCCCACCTGGCACAGTGTCATGTCACCCTCCCCACCTGGCAGTGTGTCATGTCACCCTCCCTCACCTGGCAGTGTGTCATGTCACCCTCCCCACCTGGCACAGTGTCATGTCACCCTCCCCCACCTGGCACAGTGAAGGACGAGGAGAGGGAGAGTGAAGAACGAGGGGAGGGAGAGTGAAGGACGAGGAGAGGGAGAGTGAAGGACGAAGGGAGGGAGAGTGAAGGACGAAGGGAGGGAGAGTGAAGGACGAAGGGAGGGAGAGTGAAGAACGAAGGGAGGGAGAGTGAAGAACGAAGGGAGGGAGAGTGAAGAACGAAGGGAGGAAGAGTGAAGAACGAAGGGAGGGAGAGTGAAGAACGAAGGGAGGGAGAGTGAAGAACGAAGGGAGGGAGAATGAAGGACGAGGCGAGGGAGAGTGAAGAACGAAGGGAGGGAGAATGAAGAAACGAGGGGAGGGAGAATGAAGGACGGGGCGAGGGAGAGTGAAGAACGAAGGGAGGGAGAATGAAGAACGGGGAGAGGGAGAGTGAAGAAACGAGGGGAGGGAGAGTGAAGAACGAAGGGAGGGAGAGTGAAGAACGAAGGGAGGGAGAGTGAAAAACGAAGGGAGGGAGAGTGAAGAACGAAGGGAGGGAGAGTGAAGGACGAGGAGAGGGAGAGTGAAGAACAGAGGGAGAGTGAAGAACGAGGGGAGGGAGAGTGAAGAACGAAGGAAGGGAGAATGAAGGACGGTGAGAGGGAGAATGAAGAAACGAGGGGAGGGAGAGTGAAGAACGAAGGGAGGGAGAGCAATTTCACAGCCTAGCTGTTCGAGAGGAGGGAGGGGGAAAAGTAGTACTGTAACGACCCAGCCTCGAGTGGCAGATCGCCACACACAAACCGTTGGAAGCAGCAGTCAGCTGTATGCCATAGCACAGTACGAGAGAGAGGGGGGGAGAGTGGCGGAAATAATACTTCGAGAGAGAGAGAGAGAGAGAGAGAGAGAGAGAGAGAGAGAGAGAGAGAGAGAGAGATCGTGTCATGACCAGCCACCCACCCACCCACCTCGCAGGGGGAGAGAGAGAGAGAGAGAGAGAGAGAGAGAGAGAGAGAGAGAGAGAGAGAGAGAGAGAGAGAGAGAGAGAGAGATCACAGTCATGGCCACCCACTCACTCACCCCGACTGTGTTCATGGGGCAACAGATTTAAATATCACTGTCGGTTGATGACCTCTGAGGGTGGGAGAGTGAGAGGTGAGAGAGGAAAGGAGAGGAACACCAAAACGAGCCAGCAATTTGGGTCATAACAAGCCAACTGGCTGTTTCCTTGACGTGTAACGAGCATGACAGATACGTACGTATCGTCCGGGGAGACGTACACACACTCTCTCTCTCTCTCTCTCTCTCTCTCTCTCTCTCTCTCTCTCTCTCTCTCTCTCTCTCTGTGTGTTAGGTTCATGCATGTGTTAACAGATGTTAGGGTCCCACATATGTGTTGCAAGAGTTACACCTGTGGTGTAGGTGTGATGCAGGTGTTACAGATGTGTCATGAGTGTCTATGGTGATTCAGGTGTGGCAGTGGCACAGATGTGCTTGTGTCATATTCGATTTAGGTGTTTATAACACCTGTGGTGTTGCGCAGGTGTTTTACAGGTTGTATTTAGATACAAGTGTAGTGGTAATGATATTGACAAGTGACATACGTGCTATTACAGGTGTCGTGTAGGTGTTACAGGTGTTGCAAGTGCGACAGGTGTTCCATATGTTGCAGATGTAGTTACAAGTGTGACAGGTGTTCCATGTGTTACAGATGTAGTATAGTTGCAAGTGTAACAGGTGTTCCATGCGTTACAGATGTGGTGTAGTTCTAAGGGAGGTAGTACAGATGTCACGTGTAGGTGTTACAGGTGTTGCAAGTGCGACAGGTGTTCCATATGTTGCAGATGTAATGTAGTTACAAGTGTGACAGGTGTTCCATGTGTTACAGATGTAGTGTAGTTGCAAGCGTAACAGGTGTTCCATGCGTTACAATGTGGTGTAGTCGCAAGGGAGGTAGTACAGGTGTAAGTAGTACTGGTTCACTAGTGCAAATGTTACAGATGTGGCGCAGATGCTATACATGTGCGGCAGGTATGAAAGTTGCGATGATACAGATATTACAGCTGTGTGGTGGTGATAGTACAGGTGTTACAGCCGCACTGCGTGGCACAGGTGTTGACGCGGCGACAGATGTTGTACAGAGGTGAAACTGATGGAAGGTTACAGTAACTCGACGCCAGTGTGTATATATATAGGGGTAATACAGGTACAGGCGACTGGGGTTACAGGAGAATACATGAATGAGGTTGGCGGACTTGTAGAGTTCAGATACAGGAGTACAGAACATCTACAAGTACAGCAATATCTGTAAGGTAGTTTTAGAGTTTATTGAAACGTGAAAGGGTACAGTTCAAGGGGCTGATAATACAAGTTTTCTGTTTGTTCCTGGAACCACTACCTGGCTACGCTACGCACGTGGAACAAGCGTATGTTCCTGGCACCACTACGTGGCTATGCTACACATATGGAACAAGCGTATGTTCCTGGCACCACTACGTGGCTATGCTACGCACGTGGAACAAGCGTATGTTCCTGGCACCACTACTTGGCTATGCTACACACGTGGAACAAGCGTATGTTCCTGGCACCACTACGTGGCTACGCAACGCACGTGGAACAAGCGTATGTTCCTGGCACCACTACCTGGCTACGCTACGCACGTGGAACAAGCGTATGTTCCTGGCACCACTACCTGGCTACGCTACGCACGTGGAACAAGCGTATAGCCTTCCAGCCACGTACTGAAGGTTGAACTACACGGGGGGGGGGGGGTGACCAGAAGTTTACGCAAGTCTGGTGTTGAGCTAGTGAGTTTTTGGGTGTTGCGTCTGGTGTTGAGCTAGTGAGTTTTTGGGTGTTGCTTCGGTTGTTGAGCTAGTGAGTTTTTAGGTGTTGCATCAGGTGTTGAGCCAGTGAGTTTTTAGGTGTTGCGTCAGGTGTTGAGCTAGTGAGTTTTTTAGGTGTTGCGTCGGGTGTTGAGCTAGTGAGTTTTTAGGTGTTGTGTCGGGTGTTGAGCCAGTGAGTTTTTAGGTGTTGCATCAGGTCTTGAGCCAGTGAGTTTTTAGTTGTTGCGTCGGGTGTTGAGCTAGTGAGTTTTTAGGTGTTGCGTCAGGTGTTGAGCTAGTGAATCTTTAGGTGTTGCATCGGGTGTTGAGCTAGTGAATTTTTAGGTGTTGTGTCGGATGTTGAGCTAGTGAGTTATTAGGTGTTGCTTCGGGTATTGAGGTTAATGAGTGTGTTGTGTGAGAGTTAGTGTTACCTGCTGGTTGTTGTGAGGTCAGCCGACACCTGCCCCAGCTCATCAAAGGCTGACACCTGTTGTATTGTGCTTTGATCCCTTCCGGGTCGCATGTGCTGTGTACTGGCCTGGGTGTTGGCACGTGCACTGGCCCACGTGTTGGTCTGCCCGGGTGTTGGCGTGTGCACTGGCCCACGTGTTGGTCTACCTGAGTGTTGGCACATGCACTGGCCCACGTGTTGGTCTGCCCGGGTGTTGGCACGTGCACTGGTCCACGTGTTGGTCTGCCCGGGTGTTGGCACGTGCACTGGCCCACGTGTTGGTCTGCCCGGGTGTTGGCACGTGCACTGGCCCATGTGTTTGGTCTGCCCGGATGTTGGCACGTGCACTGGCCCACGTATTGGTCTGCCCGGATGTTGGCATGTGCACTGGCCCACGTGTTGTGTTGACATGTGTATGTGCGGCTCACACTTGGCCTCTTAATCTGCCTT
The DNA here is from genome assembly GCF_036320965.1 of Panulirus ornatus. Classification (NCBI taxonomy): domain Eukaryota; kingdom Metazoa; phylum Arthropoda; class Malacostraca; order Decapoda; family Palinuridae; genus Panulirus; species Panulirus ornatus. Next base: position 43,587,941 of record NC_092230.1, on the reverse strand, counting down.
TTGTGACAGATGGAACCCAGCAGTTGTAGGCAGGTATTATAGGCCTGGTGGTAATGCATATGTTGTGGATTGGGTGACACAGGTGTTATAAGCATGTTGATATAGGTGTTAAAAGCATGGTGGTACAGGTGTTGCAGGCATAGTGGTACAGATGTTGCAGGCATGGTGTTACAGGTGTTCCAGACATGGTGGTACAGGTAAGTGAGGCATGATGGCATAGTTGCTGTAGGCATGGTGATGGAGATATGTTGGCATGCTTGATACAGACATGGTGGTACAGGTATTATAGGCATGGTGAGGCAGGTGTCATGGTACAGGCATCAGAGCTTATGGAATAGAAACTTGATACAAATGTAGCAGTACAGGTTTTGCGTACAGTGGAGTTGAAGTTCTATATGGTACAGGTGTAGTGGAGTTCGGGTTGCAGTTGTACTGTAGGTAGCTCATGTACAGGTGTAGTGGAGTCTGGGTTGCACTTGTACTGTAGTTAGCTCATGTAGTATAGGCAGAACGTATTATACAGTTGGTCCATGTAGTGAGATTGGAACTTACTTATGCTGTAGGTGGTACATGCAGGTGTGTAACATGTGGTTTGGATGTCAAGTGTGGTCTAGGTAGGATTCACATTAGAGGAGTGGTACAGGTGTTACATACGTTAATGGCACACATATCTCAGGTGTTACATATGGTGTAAATGGAACGCATATCATAGATGTTACATGTGATATCGATGGCGCATATGGTTTTACTTTGATGCGGTGCATGTGTAGGCAGGTTAGGCACAAATATTATCGTACAGGTGTCACATGTGGTGTTTGAGCAGATGTGGTTGTACAGGTTTCAGGTGTGGTATATCTGCAGGTGTTACAGGTTTGGTAGAACAGGTGTCCCAAGTGGTGTATGTGCAGGTGTGGCAGTACAGGTGTTACACAGTGTTTTGCAGGCACTTGTGACACAAGTGTGGCAGTACAGGTGTCATCTTTTGTATGTACTGGAAGGTGTGGCAGTGCAGGTGTCACATACAGTGTGTGTGTGTAGGCAGTGTGACACAGGTGTGGTGGTACAGGTTTTATGTCATATATGAAGGCAGGTGTGACACAAGTGTCTTTCCCACCCTCACAGATGGAGGCGCAGTTCCCAGCGACACACACGACAGCCACAGCTCCACAGGATGCAACTGACAATACCAAACGCATCTACATTAACAGTGGGTACCTTCGTACAATTGATGGACGCCTCAAGTGTGCCCACCTGGTGAGTAGAAGTTGTAGTAATATTGGAAATGGTAGTAGTAGTAGTAGTAGCTTTGGTTGTAATTTTGGCAAAAATGGAAGTAGTAGTAGTAGTATGAACAAGAGTAAAAGCAGTAAATTGTAGTGGTAATTATACTTGTAATAGTGGTGGAAATAGAAGTATTAGTGTAAGTAATATTAGTAGTAGTGCCATAGTAGCAATATAAGTAGTGGTAGTGGGAGCAGTAAATAGTAATAGAAGTAATAGTAAGCTGTAGTAAGTAAACAGCGAAAGCAGGAGTAATTGTGGTAAGTTGTAGTTGCAATAGTAGACATATTTGTTGTGACTGGCAGAAGAAGTAGTAGGAGCTGTAGGAGTAGCAGTGGTAGGTGGTAGGGTAGTGTTAGCAGTAGGAGGTGCTCATGATTTTAGTGGTAATGTTAGTGGTTTTAGTATGTGCTGCCGGTGTAGGTTAATAACGTTGATGGTGCTGGAGGTATTAATTTGGATAGTGATGATATGTGGTGATGGTTATAGTAGTGGTTTGGGAAGAGATGCTAATGGTTGAATGGGAATTATGATGGGTCTTAGTGGATGATGGTGAGATGACACTGTGGGTGAAATTGAGTAATGGTGAGTTGCTGTGAGTCAGTATGATCTTAAGAAATTGTGGAGTAAGTTATGATAACTCGTTAGCTAGTGGTGGTGAGTTGTGATGATGTGTGGTGGTGTGTTGACATCACTGGTGATGAGTAGTAATGGTTATATATAATGGCTTATGCTGGATGTTGGTGAGTGGTGGCAAATTTAGGTGAGTTGAAATGACTTACCATGGGTGCTGGTGAATTATGGCTTGCAGTAGGTGGTGGCTGTGAATTATAACTCTTGCAACCATTGGTGGATGGTTGTGAATGACGGTGTGTGCAGATGAGTTATAACAACTCATAGTGAGTTTTGATAACTCATAGTGAATTATCTTTTGGGGGATGGTGGTGAGTGGAAATGAGGATGATGAATTGTTTTTTCTTTATCGATAGTTTTCTCTCATGTGCTCCATCGAACATTACAACTACACTGGCATATTCGCAATGCATAATATTTATACATTTTGGGCGTAGGAATTATTGTAAATGTATCATATGTGGTTAAGTACCAGGTGAAATTAACTGTTGTACTAACAATACCACTAACAATGTTTTGCAGGTGATCTGTATTGTGGTGTTCATCTGCACTATGGCTTCACATTATGCCCGCAGCAATCAAGCCAACTGGCTCAGCTTTGTTGCCATGGGTGGCTTCTGGACCTCTGCAATACTTCTGTTTCTCTTTATCATCAATGTTGTGGCGATTTTGAGCATCATACCTTGGCTTATGCTGGTACGGATAGTTACTCTGTGTACATAAAGCTCATTGTGTTTGCTTTTCATTTTGTTCTTCATGTCACATGTAAGACTTCACTTGTTGAATATCTTTTGTAGGTGTATTAATTATTGATACCTAAGAAATATTCTCCACAGTTGTTTCCAAAGCTTTCGTTTTGTCTTTAGTATGTAAATGTGTGGGGATGATTCAAAACAAGCCTATTGAGAAGATTCTCTGTAATGAATTACTTGCCTTGATAAAAAGAATATCACTTAGTTCTTGTATTCGCCCTTTACACTTGTCATATAGTATATTATCATTTTCATGCTGTACTGTCACATGTATAACTTTTGCTCACTTCTCTCTTTCTGTTGCATCTCTCCAGGTACTTGGTCTCTTCTGGCTCCCCTTTTAGAATTTACATTTTTAGAGTTATTGATACTTAATGATGAGGGAATTTCTTTTTAGTTTGAGTTTTTGAGGTGAATATCACGTTGGTTTTATGATATGATGTAGTGCACCAGTTTTTGCTATGAATTTCTTGTAATTGTGCTGTACAGCAACAGTCTGATTATTCAACCATGTTGGAATCTGTGGCAAGTTGAATGACTACAGAAGTTATCAGATTATGTCTTTAATGCCCTGTACGTGATGACAGATATTTCCTTCATGAAAATTTTACTTAATCTGCAGGAACTTGGCTACACAGTCATATGGACGTTCTTCTGGTTTGTGTCTGGCTGTGTCGCTGCTGACTATGCCATGAAAGGGTGAGTGCTATCCTTCTGCTTTCTACTGCTTGTTAGGCTAAGTATTATTAGAGTGTATTTTTGGATTAAGTATACCAGAGACTGTCTGCTAAGAACATAACGTCATAAAAACCTCATGCTCACACCACAGGTGCTCAGTATGGTGATAATGAATTGATTGTATTTTAGAGATTGCCTTCAGCTAAGTCTTCTTTTGAATGATTTTCTAGTAGTTTGATGCTCATTTCTGAATTCACCTGGTGCTTATTAATGCTTTAGTCATTATGTAACCTATTATGTATTTCAATCATAGAAGGCCCAGTTCCTGGACCTTTTTGTGTACTCTGTATCCTCATTTGCACCACTGCCCACAGGATAATTAGGAGTGCATAGTAAAATAGCCACTATTGCAGCAAAAATCAAAATCAGTCCTGGTTTAGTGTGTGATAGATACTCATTTATGTTTGTGGGGTATTGGTAAATTTTCCTCTGGTATTATTTAAGTTTGTTTCCAGGTATTCCACACATGATTATCCTGTTTCTTTCTTGATGAGATGCTTTTACATTTAGGATATTGCTCTTTATGCCTTCTATTTGTTGCTTATGTAATTTACATATATTTCCTCTCTTTCTAGACTACAGAGTTCCAGTTCCTTCAGCCTTAAATGATAATTCATGTGCTCCAAACTTATTTGCTCAAAGTTCTCCTAAGTGAATTCCATGAGGCTCTTTTCTGCTCATATATGGACAGAATTTAGGTCTCTCTATAGTTTTTCTTGGTTTTCTTGTGTACTCACCATCTCGTAATCCACAGAGCACTAACTTTGCTTTCCCATTCATCTTTTTCACTATCTGAAATCATCATTAGATGGATTTGTTTGGTGCCGTGAGGAACAGTATTAATATCACTCCTTTGATTACCTATTTGTTATTATTTATTTGTACTGTATGGGGAGGGAGTGTTACACTCATGGGACCCCATTTCTTGAATGCTATCTTTTACCATATAAACTCTTGATTTTATGGATGCAGTCTGTATCAACCATGGCGTCAGTAAATCTCTCCCATCGTCCATCACTCTGATATGATAAAAGTATTTCTTTACATCCCTATTTAAAAGTTTATATTATGGCCTTTGGTTCCTCTCCTCCTACATCTCTCAAAATACTGTCCATTGTCCACTTTGTTGATATCTCTCAAGAAATTAAAGGTTGTGATCAGGCCATTCCTCACTCGTTTCTCTTCCAATGTGGATAGATGTAAAGCCTCCAGCCTTTCCCTGTAGCTTAGCTCTCTTAATTTTGGTACCATATATGTTGGCCTTCTTTGGATCATTTTTATGTTCCTTGTGCCTCTTTAGATGCAGTAACCAAACCTAAGAAGCGTATTCTAGTTTTGACCTTATGTAGGATATGAATAGTTTGATAGATATATGTTTATCTATATGCTTGAAAGCTGTTCTTACATTTGGCAGCAGACAGTTTGTCTCTGTAGCTATTCTCTGGTGACTGGTTAGGAATAATGTTTGCTCCGAAGTCCCTCTCACTCACAAAATGTTGAAGATTACTTTATGTTTGGTAATAAATCATATTGAGACCATCTTTCATTTTGTCCCGTCTTCATTACTTTACATTTGCTAGGGTTGAATTTCATCAACCATGTTTCAGACCAGCTTTGGAGTCTGTTTAGGTCTCCTCATAAGCTGATGCAATCTTCAACATTTTTCTCTTCCCCCATGACTTTTGCATCGTATAAAAATATATTTAGGTGAGATTCTATACCTTCAAACAAGTCACTAATGTAGATCAAGAAGAGTAATGGTCCTAGAACCAAACTGTGTGGCACTCTACTGGTCACCTCAAATGCATTTGGAAAAGGCTCCTCTGACATTCATCCTTTCTTTCCTCCAGCTCCAACTGAGATAATCTTCTATCCAAGGAAGGAGTTTCCCCATTATTCCTGCTTGGTGATTCAGTTTTGTAATCAGCCTTGTATATGGTACAGTGTCAGATGCCTTCTTGCAGTCCAGATACAGCCAGTCCAGCAAGCCTTCCCTCTCTTTCAGGACTGAGCTCACTGATTTCCCTAAAACTGTGCTTTCGCATGCTTAGGAAATTTCTCCTCCACAGAAAGACACCAACCTGTTTTTTGATAATCTTTCCAGAACCTTACACACCAAACTCGTTAGTAAGACTGGTCTATAGTTCAGGACCAGTTTCTCATCTCCTTTCTTAGATATAGGTATGACACTTACTCTCTTCCATTCCCTTAGCCCTATACCTCTCTCCAGTGAGATCTTGAACAGTGATTCAAATAGTCTGCACACCTCTTTAGCATGTATAATGAAATTTCATCAGGACCATGATCCTTGTATGGGTCCTCCTTTTGATATTCTCTTAATATCTTTTTTAGATATCTCATTCATTTCTAAAACCTCCTCTCCATTCCATCTCCTTAGTGTTGGAGCTGTAGTGTCTTCCACTGTGAAAACACTTTTGAACTTGCTATTCAGTTCCTCGCATATCCTTACATCATCCTCTACAGTATTTCCTTTGGAATTCCGTAGTCTTATTAACCTCTTCTGTACTGACAACTGACTCATGATAAATTTATGGAATAGTTTTAGATTTTAAGCTGTCTTGTCCATAATTTTTTTTTCAAAGTTTCTTTGTTCTTCTTTTCTTAACATGCTATACTTGTTCCATGCTCTCTTAGACCTTGCCAGTGCTAGCTGGTGAGAGTGCTCTCTGCATCTTCACCATTGTATTTCTTGAAGCTCCTTTGCCTTTTGACATCTTTTATTAAACCATTCATTCCTCTTGTATCATTTCCTGTGCATTTGAGGCTAGGGGTATCCATGCCTCTACTCCCTCTGTAAATTTCACAGAGCCACACAACACAGCACCCTGGTTCCTGGTGACTGAACTTGACCATTATATGATCACTTCTGATTGGTGTATACCATTATATGATCACTTCTGACTGGTGTATCTTGTATTACATTCTCAGTATCCATGCTATTTTAAATGAAGATAAGTTGAGTAATTATATTGTATCAGTCCCCCTTATCCAAATGTGATCTGTGACATGCTGATGCATAAGGTTTTCCTGTATAAGCTGAAAAAACTTGTCATCATGACTCCTTATCTCTATGAGAATCCAAATTACCCTAGTCTGTCTCCTTATAATTAAAATCCCCCATAATCAGTAGTTTACCAACTCTAAAAAATGAGTGTTTCACTGCTTCATGAACCATACTGATTGTTCCTTCATTGTTATCATTTTGTATTTGTTCCTGTTTGTTGCACTTCTTGGAGAATTATATATGAATAACACTAGTGTGCTCTTCTTTCGTACAGTTGTTATTCCCATCATGTATTGTCTGAATGAGCCATCCTTCTTTATTTCTTGAAACTTCAGGCCGTCTTTTATAAAGAGGGCTAATCCTACCTCTGCATTACCTTCCATTTCCTTTCTTGCTACCATGTATCCATCTGGACAGAACAGGTGTTTCCATTAAAGTTATGGTAGTGTTAGCAGTGATGGTGTTAGTAGTGGTAGAAGCAGTAGTTTTAATGCATTAGTATTGGAGGTGCAGTTTAGATAATAGCAACAATGTATATGAAAGTGTTTCAGTGGTAAAGTAACTGTATTGAATTAAAACAATGGGAGTTTTGATTATTGATGTAACAAGCAGTATTAGTATGTCCCTGAAATGCTCCATACACACCACAACTAGCTAAAGATATTGATATTTTCAGGGCTGGGGATGCCTTTGCTGCAGCATCTTTCTTTAGTTTTGTTGCCATGTGCATATACGGGTTCAGTGCATTCCTCTTCTACAAGAAGTGGCGTGAGAGAGGCTTCTCATTCTCCTTTGGTACAAGATCTTCCTCCAACACTGCTGCAGCATCCAGGAATACCACCACAACCACTATGACCACAACCACTGTTGTTCAGGAAAAGTATTAGACATGAAAAGGAAAAATAAGAGAATGAGAAATAACAATCATCAAACTTTGTCATGTTTGCTGAAATACCACACAAACATGGAATCTCTCTTTAGATGAATGGTTGAATAGCAGTAAGTTTCTTTGTATCTGTGCTGGAGAGTAAGATTTCTCAGAGGTTATCCAGTTTCAGGAAACTGATACAAGTTGTAGTCATACTGTCAGGCTTATTTAAGAGTACCGAGGGATTTACAGGGCAGTTTCTGTCAGTCTGTTCTCTTCGTGCATCTTGTGGAGGCTAGGTGAATGAGGCCTTATTATGGTCTGTGCTAATTTCTCAGTGTATTATTTAGGTGCCATACCTAAATTAATTTCTGTTTCCAAAAGGGTTGTGTTATGTTGTGGAGAAAATGTGTCTTATATGTTCATATACTTACGTGTGCCTGGTCATGTATCTTTGTGGCTGCTTGTGTATGTAATTGCAAGCATGCATATATTTGTGCCTTTAAACAAGCAAAAACAAGTATGGGTTTGTTTGAATGTGTCAAAAACTATTTGTACTATATATTATATTTATGAAAAAATATATTTCTAGTGTTCGTCTCAATTTTTTCTAGTTAACACTGTAGTAGGATAAGTACTTGTAACAATTAGGTTCATAGGTTGTTTATTAAGTTCATTATTATTTCATATATAATTTTTTTGAATCTCACCCAACATCTCGTGTAGTGAATTTCTTTTGTGTCATGTAGTGCCATTTTCTGCATGTCACTTATCCCCAAATTTTAGTCTTCATAATATGTTGCAGAATTTTGTCTTCTTTCTCTTTACCATGGGTAATCTTACTCAGAAGTGCACCATAGGATGTTGAGACTTGTTTCTGTAAGATATTCTTTTTTACACCATCCAAGCATACCATTTTACCTGTAGAGCAGTTTATGCCAACAGATGTCTGTGATGCACAGCTTAGATTATTAATGCAAATCCAACTGACTCACCTTTTCCACTTCTTTCCATAAGTATCAGCTTAACCTAATTCAGAAGAATTGGAAACATATAACATTCACCCATGTGTCATGTGGACCACTATATGCCATAAACAGACATATGTTACACAACTGATATTCATTATGCAAATAAAATATCCTGTTATATTTTCCAGTTCTCTTCCTAATGCCCCTCCTTCCCAGTACCTTAGTCCCCATCATTTTTTCAACATTACCACTCATTTTTATTAAGCATTCTCTAGAAATCTTATAATAGTCATTTTTAGGCCCTTGAAATTATTTATTTTTCTACACATTATGGCTTCCAAATTTCTTTCTGTTGTACTTACATGTGTGCCATTTCCTATGTTAGTTCCAGGAACAGTCAAAGAAATAGCCTAATACTCTCTCATCCACAAAGCCAGAGACCCCTATACACATTCAGGCTTCCAAATAGAACACGGGTTTTTGGAGTGAGCTCATTGTGTAGGCTTCAGCCAGACTTTCTTACAATGTAATTTTTCATCCATGTTTACTCATTTATTCTGCATTATCTTGAAGTTCATTCCCATTTACAAAAGCCAGATCAAATACGTACAGCTTTCCATTTTATTTACAATTTTCTTCATTATGAGTGCGAAGAAATGAAGTTGTTAACATAGCTACAGAGATTCAAAATTGTTTCCATGAAAAATACCACTTTAGATTCCCAAAGCATTCCATGTGAAATGTTTTCAACTTTCAGAAGTTCAGTCTCTACTCAGTCCATATTTTTGTCAATTTCAGTCTAGGCTTTTGCTTTTCTTTCCTTTGATTAGTTGGAAGGTGTTGCACTATACATTCTTAATCCTCTATAATGGAATAACAGTTATTTTATTCTGTTTCCATCTTGGCTAAAATTCACTGGCATTACACAAACTTGTATTTTAGCATAGAGGTACACCTAAACCATAGTTGTTTGTTTACAGATGACTTAACTCTTTGTGCATGACTGCATCTTGCTAAATCTTTTTTCATGCAAAATTATGTTACTGTTATTCTTTTATAATTTTGAATATACTGCCCCATCACTTTGCATTTAGTTCCACTTCAGTCATTCTTACCACTTAGTATGAACGTTTTATGGTAATTTTTATTAGTTTCTCTTAGGAGCAATTATTGTCAAATTTTATCCATTTTCGTATGTCATCATTGTATAGACTTTTGGGATTTTAATATTCTTCTTAGGAACCAATGGATTAATCAAAGCAAAACTTGTAAGAAATGGTATGTGAAGGGTCTTTTATCATGATTCTTCATTTTATGCTGATCTCATATCTGTTATGGCTGCCACTGGATAAAGTGATCTCTGATTGGTTTTTGTATATCCTTCTTGTCTTTCATAGCTTTCTACATTTTAACTTTCTTAGAAAACACTGGGTCATTTGAAGCAACACCTTGCAGAAATGATCAGTGGATTATCCTTTATCAAGTTGTTATATACCATAGTGATCCATAACATATGGCCACCTGTGATTGGCTAGAATGTCAAAAATCTTTTTAGAGCACGTTAGAAATATCACAAACAGTCTTCTAATGAATTTACTCATTTTATGTTGATCCAACATGCAAAATTGTCACCACAGTCTGTCATTGCCTTTGATTGGCTGAAAATTGAAGAAGAAATAAAAGATGGAAATAACTGGGTCAGTTGAGCTCAAGATTAATAGCAATGATCATAGAGGATCTTTCTTTAGTTTTTCATCTTTCATGTTGATTGTAAATGATAGGTTGCCACCACAGATAATCTCTGTCTTCAACTGAACTTTCAGAAGTCTTTGTATTGGAAGCAACTGGTTCTCCTGTCTGTGTAAACTATTCAGATTTCAATCTTCCCAGAAACCATTTAAAGTCAAGTGAGTGATACTTGTTCACCTAAGTCTCAGGTTATGAGATTACCTGATGAGCTCTTTCATCACTTTGTGTCTGTATTGTCTGTTGTGCTGTTACATTTCATATTTTGATCTTCAGAAACCTTTCAGTCGGTTGAGCCAAAACTTTGCAGAAATGATCTGTGGATGTTCTTCATCAGATTTCTCAAAGTATGCTAATCCATCTTCTAATGTGGCCACCACTGCAGAATTTGTTCACCGTTTAGTTGTCATCTATTTGTGAACTTCTACATTGTAATTATATGAACAGAAACCACAAGGTCATTTAAACCAAAACATTGTAAATGATGTGTGGTTGGTCTTTTATGAGATTCCCCATTTCATGCCAGTTCGACATCTAATATGGCTACCACAGGGCAAGATGGTTCTCTAATTGACTGAAATTTCAAAAGTCGTTGTCAGAAACCATTGACCTCATTGAGCCAAAATTGTAAAGAAATGATTCTTGGATAATCATTTTATTACAGGTACCGAACCATTTATCCAGATTCCAGAAAATGGAAGTTCCAGAAATCCAGGTATTTTTGAAACTGGGTAGTTTTGAATGTGGCAAGCTTTGTAGTATTTTGTCTCTTTGGCCGTTGTGTTGATTTATAGAATACTAGAGGTTTTAATCAAAGAAAAACCAAAGTGTATGAAACAACAGAATCTGCTGGACACGTTTGCATAGATCATTCAGAAAGTTTTGAGTGAAGTTCAGCCCGAGCCTCAGCCTTTGACTTCAAATACCTGTGCTTCTCTTCCTGTACTTGTCACCTCAGATGTTGAATTGTCTTCAGATGAAGATTGGTGGATTGAAATTGATTACCCAGACCCTGTTTTTGAAGAGGATTAATTTGTAGCTATGTTGTAAACAGTTTTGTTCTTTATTTTCCTTCATTTACTTTTCATCACATATTTTAAATTTTTTATTCTATATTTTACACAGTATTCTATTATTTAAGGATTTAAAGTGGATTGCTCAAGATCAAATGGACCTTGCTTTAGAAGGTTATTGATTTGTATCTCTTCAGTACAATTTCATTCTTTATTTTGCATTGTTTATTTTTATTTTGCATTTATATTAGGCCATGTTCCTGAAAACTGGAAAATCCTTAAATCCGGATCTCCTTTGACCCCAAGCTTTCCGGATAAATGGTACGATACCTGTATTTCTCGTTGATCAAGCACCCAGTTTGGCTGCCAGGACACGTCCCTGAAAATTGAAAACACATTTTTATCTATTAACTTTTACCAGTTGATCTGAAAGTTAGGAAGGATTAATGATTAAGTGATGGTCTTTTATCTCCTTTCCACTTTTCATATTGATTCAACATATAGCTGCCACAGTGCAAAATGGTCTGTGGTTGAAATTTCAAATCATATCACAAATCATATTGAACCAGAACAGTACAGAAATGAATGATGGATGGTTATATCTTTCAAACTATTCGCCATTTCCCGCATTAGCGAGGTAGCGTTAAGAACAGAGGACTGGGCCTTTGAGGATGGTTATATATCTGGTCTAATTACTTGATATCAATCTAAAATTTGTTTTAGCTGCTACATTCTGTCATTGTTTATAATTGCCTGAAAATTGAAAATTATTTTTATCAGGCTGAACAGGGCCAGATGATGGTCCTTTATCAACTGAGATAATTTCTTGCTGATCTAGTATCTTAAATGGCCAGCACAGAGCAAAATGATCTTTAATTGGTTTAAAAGAATTTGAAAAACCTTGTCTGAAACCACTTGAGCATATTGAACTCAAATTTGACAAAAATGATTGGTGGTCATCTATCTATTTGCCACATTCTTTGCTGACCTGACATCCAATATGACTCCACTACATGTCATTAATTCTGATTTTGGTTGGACACAATAGGGCCTATTGATTTCAAAGTTTTTAGTAAAAATTAAGACGAGATTTTATCAATTTTGTTTTTTAAGTTGATCACAAATCAGATTTGGCCTCAGACCGTTATTTTTTATGTAAATTTCAAAAGAGGAGGGGTGAGGGTAGATTACAACCCTGATATTTGAGCCAAAATCAACTTGTTTATGTACTTTAACTGGGCATTTTTGCCAGGTGAGCATTACACGTTCACCTGATCTGGTTTTATTAGCTCACATGGTTGGCTAATGCCATTACTTTGTGTGCATTGTCATGTCATATTTCTGTAAGTATCTCATATTTTGATCATCCTGGAAACCACTGGGTCATTTGGACTGAAACTGTTTGGATATAATCTGTGACTGATCTTGTATCAAGTGTCATTGTTTCATACTGATCAGACATATAATATGGCTACCATAGTTCAAACTATTCTCCGGTTGGCAGTCATTTGTTGTTTTTAGTTTTTAAACTCTTCACTTCATCTTTTCAGGAACGATAAGATAAGTTGAACCAAAACTCTGTAGAAATGATATATGGATAGTTCTTTATCAGGTGTCTCCACTTCACATGGATTCTGCAACCAGTGTGACTACCATGAGGCAAAGTGTTCTTTACGTGGCTGAAGTTTCAATATTCGTGTTGGAAAGCATTGAGCACATTGAACTGAAACTTTACAGAAATGATTGATGGATGGTCCCTTATATGTAATCAGGATATTCTTGTCCTTGTTTTAATTTTTTGTCTCTACTGTTGTATTGCAGTATTGAATCATTATCTAAAACAGATAGTATTTGGTTTTCTCTTATAGATGTTTCTAAGGAATTATATTTAAGTTAGTTTGTCTTTGAATGACTGCAGAGTTGTATTAGTGTTCACATTATACTGTCTGTGTGTTCTGATCATTTTTCTTTTAGATAACCAACTTGACCAACTTGGCATTGGTAAAACATGCCCTAATCTTAGCCATCTCAGATGAAAGGAAAAATAAAGAATAAAAGAAAAAGAATTTGGAAGAGATTAATTTTGAGCTCCTCATATGTTTGTAGAGTGGAAAGGTTTATTATAAGAAAAGAGAAAGACAAAGGAAGGATAAGAACACCACATCTCTGTTGTCTGAGGAAAGGTGGAGGATTCAAAATTATCAGTTCTCATGTGGGTAGTTCTTTCAGAAAGCTGAGATACACATAGGTAATACATTAAATCCAGAGTTTACACTGTTCAAGATGTTCATAAAAATCGAAGGTTTGAGTTTGTTAGAATATTATTGATGGATAATTATCTCTTCCTTTGAGATGAAATGATTAGACACCTTTGGATATTCATCACTGTTGTCTATATTCATAGATTATATCCTTAATGGGATTCTAAGTTGTTACTGGACTCTGCCTGCATGAGGTTACACCATGAGTGAAAAATCACTTTTGATGAGGCTGTATCATTGGTACTACAGTCTCGTAAAAGAACTTCTTACTCCAGAGGAGTCCAGATTTCCTTGCTACTGGAAATAGTGCACCCTTGGGCTGTGTGGGCCTCTGAAAAAGGGTCCTGGTTAACACCAGGATTCTTTCTTAGAAAGAGGTCTTGGGGAAATTATGAATAATTAACACATGGAATTCGTGTAACAAATAACCCACACATAAGAGAAGAGCACAAACGAAAAAGTTGGGGTGATATGATGGATGTGAAGCTGCTATTAATAGATTTGTAAATCATGTATTGCAGCATGAAAAAGTGGTTGCATAAAGAAAAGTGGTTAATTATTTTATTATTGGATGGGGCTGTGAATTTTTTGCTTAGTAGAGGTAGAGTGAGTGAAAATTAATAAATCAATGTAAGCACAGTTGATGAAGTAATTGGTGGGGTTGGGATTGATTAAAAGAAGTAGCAAGTCCCTTTTTGGGTAAGAACAAAGTAGATTTTGGAAGGGAAGAAGATGCATAAACCAAGTGTACATAAAATTAATAGTTTAGTTAGATAACAGGGGAGAAAGAATACTTCCTATGTATTCCCTGTGTGTCATAGAAGGTGACTAAAAGGGGTGGGAGTGGGAACTGGAAATCCTTCCCTTCAGTTTTTACTTTTCCAAAAGAAGGAACAAAGAAGAGGGCCAAGTAAAGGTTTTCCCTTTAAGGCTCAGTCCTCTGTTCTTGACGCTACCTTGCTTATGCGGAAAAAGGTGAATATGAAAAAAGAAATGAAAATACTACGGGAAGTTTTTGCTCTTATGTTTGTGTGGGAGATATTTGAGTATCAGTAAGAGCTCTTGGAAATAGTGCTAGTTCTAGTGTAAGTGATGGTATTTTGAAGTTATGGAGACACTTTTCCTGTGGCCAACCCCTTGAGGGAGTTACCAAAGGGTATAAGCATCAGAGATATAATTAGATAATTTGAAATGAATGTGGAAGTGTCAAGGCTGTGATATTACCGTGCTTGATATTTTTCCATGGGTTATTTCACTCAATGGGAGTCAGGTAGGGGTGTTATATGATATTTATGAGCCATGGTGGAACAGATTGGAGGTTACATCTGTTATTGAACAGTTATGGTTTCAGGTGATGTTTGACTTAATCAATTAGAGGAGGATTTGATTGAAAGCGTAGCTCTTCTCTGTGATTGTTTTGGAGGAAAATGTTGAAAATAAAAGAGTCAGAGCATGATTATTCCTGTATATAATGTAGATCAGTGCTCACACTTGAATGTCACTTTGGATGGGTAAGAATTGGAATATTTCATGAATTTAGTGAGTGGTGGGATGAAGAAGTAAGAGTATTAGTGAAAGAGAAGAGAGAGGCATTTGGACAATTTTTGCAGGGAAAAAATGCAATTGAGTGGGAGATGTATAAAAGAAAGAGACAGGAGGTCAAGAGAAAGGTGCAAGAGGTGAAAAAAGGGCAAATGAGAGTTGGGGTGAGAGAGTATCATTAAATTTTAGGGAGAATAAAAAGATGTTCTGGAAGGAGGTAAATAAAGTGCGTAAGACAAGGGAGCAAATGGGAACTTCAGTGAAGGGCGCAAATGGGGAGGTGATAACAAGTAGTGGTGATGTGAGAAGGAGATGGAGTGAGTATTTTGAAGGTTTGTTGAATGTGTTTGATGATAGAGTGGCAGATATAGGGTGTTTTGGTCGAGGTGGTGTGCAAAGTGAGAGGGTTAGGGAAAATGATTTGGTAAACAGAGAAGAGGTAGTAAAAGCTTTGCGGAAGATGAAAGCCGGCAAGGCAGCAGGTTTGGATGATATTGCAGTGGAATTTATTAAAAAAGGGGGTGACTGTATTGTTGACTGGTTGGTAAGGTTATTTAATGTATGTATGACTCATGGTGAGGTGCCTGAGGATTGGCGGAATGCGTGCATAGTGCCATTGTACAAAGGCAAAGGGGATAAGAGTGAGTGCTCAAATTACAGAGGTATAAGTCTGTTGAGTATTCCTGGTAAATTATATGGGAGGGTATTGATTGAGAGGGTGAAGGCATGTACAGAGCATCAGATTGGGGAAGAGCAGTGTGGTTTCAGAAGTGGTAGAGGATGTGTGGATCAGGTGTTTGCTTTGAAGAATGTATGTGAGAAATACTTAGAAAAGCAAATGGATTTGTATGTAGCATTTATGGATCTGGAGAAGGCATATGATAGAGTTGATAGAGATGCTCTGTGGAAGGTATTAAGAATATATGGTGTGGGAGGCAAGTTGTTAGAAGCAGTGAAAAGTTTTTATCCAGGATGTAAGGCATGTGTACGTGTAGGAAGAGAGGAAAGTGATTGGTTCTCAGTGAATGTAGGTTTGTGGCAGGGGTGTGTGATGTCTCCATGGTTGTTTAATTTGTTTATGGATGGGGTTGTTAGGGAGGTGAATGCAAGAGTTTTGGAAAGAGGGGCAAGTATGAAGTCTGTTGGGGATGAGAGAGCTTGGGAAGTGAGTCAGTTGTTGTTTGCTGATGATACAGCGCTGGTGGCTGATTCATGTGAGAAACTGCAGAAGCTGGTGACTGAGTTTGGTAAAGTGTGTGAAAGAAGAAAGTTAAGAGTAAATGTGAATAAGAGCAAGGTTATTAGGTACAGTAGGGTTGAGGGTCAAGTCAATTGGGAGGTGAGTTTGAATGGAGAAAAACTGGAGGAAGTGAAGTGTTTTAGATATCTGGGAGTGGATCTGGCAGCGGATGGAACCATGGAAGCGGAAGTGGATCATAGGGTGGGGGAGGGGGCGAAAATTCTGGGAGCCTTGAAGAATGTGTGGAAGTCGAGAACATTATCTCGGAAAGCAAAAATGGGTATGTTTGAAGGAATAGTGGTTCCAACAATGTTGTACGGTTGCGAGGCGTGGGCTATGGATGGAGTTGTGCGCAGGAGGATGGATGTGCTGGAAATGAGATGTTTGAGGACAATGTGTGGTGTGAGGTGGTTTGATCGAGTAAGTAACGTAAGGGTAAGAGAGATGTGTGGAAATAAAAAGAGCGTGGTTGAGAGAGCAGAAGAGGGTGTTTTGAAATGGTTTGGGCACATGGAGAGGATGAGTGAGGAAAGATTGACCAAGAGGATATATGTGTCGGAGGTGGAGGGAACGAGGAGAAGAGGGAGACCAAATTGGAGGTGGAAAGATGGAGTGAAAAAGATTTTGTGTGATCGGGGCCTGAACATGCAGGAGGGTGAAAGGAGGGCAAGGAATAGAGTGAATTGGAGCGATGTGGTATACCGGGGTTGACGTGCTGTCAGTGGATTGAATCAAGGCATGTGAAGCGTCTGGGGTAAACCATGGAAAGCTGTGTAGGTATGTATATTTGCGTGTGTGGACGTATGTATATACATGTGTATGGGGGTGGGTTGGGCCATTTCTTTCGTCTGTTTCCTTGTGCTACCTCGCAAACGCGGGAGACAGCGACAAAGCAAAAAAAAAAAAAAAAAAAAGTTATACAAGAGGGATAAATGCTAAGGATGGAATTAGGAAAGTTGAAGTTGAGAGCAGTGTCTTCTGGAGTAAAATTGGAAAGGCACTCCATCCTTCCATCTCCAATTTGGTCTCCCTGTTCTCTTTACTTGACACATATACCCTCTTTGTCAACCTTTCTTCACTCATTCTCTCCATATGTTTAAAACATTTCAGCATACCCTCTTTGACTCTTAACAACATTCTTTTCATTACCACACCTCTCTCATACTCCTTTTATTATTCACTTGATCAAACCACCTTACACCAGATATTATCCTCTAACATTACATTTCCAACTCACCCACCCTCCTCTGCAGTCCTACTGTAGCTAACGCCTTGCATCCATATAATAATGCTGGGACTACTATAGCTTCAACTCTACCCATTTTTGCCTTCCCAATTAATGTTCTCTTTTTCTATACATTCTTCAGCTCTCTGAGAACCTTCGCCTTCTCCCTGACTCTACGACTCACGCTTCCATGGTTCCAATTTTTCTCCCTTAGAACTTATGCCTCAACTAACTGTCCCTCAGCCCTTGCTGAACCTACTAATCTTAATTTTATTCACATTCACTCTCGACTTTCTCCTTTCCACACACACTGCAAAACTCATCACTAACTTCTGCAGTTTCTCACTAAAATCTGCCACCAGTGCTGCATCATCAGCAAACAATTGACTCACTTACCAGGCTCTCTTATCCCTGACAGACTGCATACTCAGCCTTTTCTGCAAGACTTTCACACTTACCTCCCTCACCACACCATCCATAAACAAATTAAACAACTATGGTGACATCACACTCCCCTGCTGCAGACCAACCTTCATTTGGAACCATTCACTCTCCTTCCTTCCTACCTGTACACAAGTCTTAAACCCGAGATAAAAACTTCTCTGCTTTTTGCAGCTTACCTACTCACAACATATATGCTTAAGACCTTCCCCAGAGCATCTCCATCAATCCTGTAATATGCCTTCTTAAGATCCATAAATGCCACATACAAATCCATCTGTTTTTCTGAATATTTCTAACACATTTTTCAAAGCAAACACCTGATCCACATACCCTTTACCACTTCTTCCCCAGTCTGCTCAGTACATGCCTTCATTCTCTCAATCATTACCCTTCCATACAACTTACCAGGTATACTCAACAAAATTACACCTCAGTAGCTTAAACACTCACCCTTATAACCTTTGCCTTTATACAGTGGCACTATATATGCATTCCACATATCCTCAGGCAACTCATCATGATCCATAGATAATGTGAATATCCAAACTAACCAATCACCGACACAGTCACTCCTTAATAAATTCAACAGCAATAACATCCACTCCAGCTGCCTTGCTGCATTTCATCACATGCAAGGCTTTCACCACCTAACCTGAGTCAAGTATCCATTTTACCAACCAACCCTTAGGAGTGGATGAATAACTGGGTTGACTGTACAATGACTGCTGTAACCAGGATTCAAATGTGTGCTCAACCCTGGGAGGCCCATAAATGCATCACAGACAGGAACAGAACCATTGTGTCATGGTGTAGGAAATGATTATTATGAACTTTTAAAACACTACATGGATGGAGATGAATATAAAGAACATTTGACGAATGTGGTTATCTGGGAATGTGACTGGAAGTGTTTGTTTTCATTTGATATTTAACAGTTTCATTATGTTCATTTCGATTTACAGATATTCAATATATTATCTTTTGCTAATGTGATACGTAGGGAATCATGTTTATAGTGCATGTATGAACAGTATAGTGTATTTTTTCTCAAGTGTTATTCAGAAAGGAACATAAGTTTACCCTTCCATTGTATTTTCACTCGATACAATTGAGATAAATGTATATGATGTACGTAGTTAGCCTATTATCATTTCTTTCTTTACTTGTTTGCCATTTCCTGTGTTAACAAGGTAGCATGAAGAATTAGCAAAGAAAAGGCCTTTTTGTTCACATCCATTCACTAGCATTCAAAAACCACAGACTTTATCTACAACCAGGCCTCACAGACCTTTCTATGGTTTCCCATTGCTGCTTCACGTGCCTTAGTTTGGTTTGTTACAGCAAATCACCCCATATAGAAAATCGTTCTGATTCACTTATCCTGTGCATGCCTTTTCACCCTCCTGTATGTACAGGCCTTAAGCTCTCAGAATCTTTTTCACACCACCTCCCATGTCCATTTTGGTCTCCCATTTCATGTTCCCTCCACTTCCAACATGTAGATCCTCTTTGTCAACCTTTCCACACTTATGTAAAGAATGACAGTGTATGGAAGAGGTGTGATACATACATACTTTTGAGAGAACTGACCAGGGTGTACTTAAATGGTTTGGACATAAGGAAAGGATGAGTAAAGAAATACCAACTAAAAGGGTCAGTTTGTCAGAATTGGAAACCAAGACGATGGACATGTGGAGAAAAGTTGGCTCTTGGGTATCAGAGCCTGAATGGTCAAGAAAATCTGCATGAGATAGGATGAAATGGATTGTTATGGCATACAGGGGGTACTTTTCCGTTAGTAGACAGCACTAGAGCATGAGGCTGTTTCAAGGTAATCAAAATAGTGGGGTTTGTTTTTGGGTGGTAAAGTCTAAGTTTCAGTACAAAATAAGACTGTCTGCAAATGAGGCTATTGTTTGTGACATTGATGTACTTGCGTGAAAAAAGTACTTATGTATTAAAAATCTATAACTTCCTGGAGATCGGGGAGAATGAACATTGCCCATGTTATTGAGTGAATTAGGCAATTAATGACGAGTGGAGAGATAGAAGTTTGCCTCTCCAGTATTTCATTTTCAAAAGGAACTGAGGAAAGAGCTAAATCAGGATTATTTCGAAGGTTCTGTCATCTGTACCCTCCCTGTCTCACTACGGCAGGGAATGGCAAATAGGTATTAATGACACTAAAAATAAAAGTTCCTGCATTTATACAAATGTGTACATATAATTTTATTCAATATAACAAATTCAGTACTGAAACAAAATATATCATCATTCTGCTCATTTTCAGATCAATTGATAAAAGCCTCAAAGATAAAATTTACATTTTGTTGGCAACAAAAACAAATACTGCAATTACATTGTCAGAGAAATTATATGAAAAGAAACATTTACTGATGCCAAAATATAAAGCATTTCTCTACACTATTAAACTTTAGACATAATATCAATCTCAACCCTTCAGTATTATCAATACAGACACTAACCACTACTATCACCAACAATCGGATATTACATTACCATTCATAATATTCTTTCATAAGTTTGATTTCACACTACTGTAAGTCATTATAAAAATATGTAATCGTTATTTCACTACTATCACGAGAATAAGAGAAAATGTGCCCATAAGATACAAATGCCCCAACACAAATACAAGCCTAAACACAAAAGGAAATTAACGTATTATAATGTGTGCTGTATACAGATCTACATTTATTTTGTTCTCCAGCCACAATGGCCAAGGCACAAAATTATATTTCAAACTTTATAAGAATTGCACTATTTTGCAGTACACCTATGTCCTAATATCAGAAGCATTTAACAGTGTTACAAAGACTGAAGCTGCAAAAGCAGAAAGCAACACAACTTGTGGCATGATACGAAGAAGCAGCCCTGCAACGAATGTCAATACAGAAATAACCAAAGTAAACTATTTTATAAAACCAAATTATTTTTATAAACTCTATAAGATTACTGGAAAAAAAATTCAAGTAAGGATTCAAAATTAATTCCGTGTCAGATCAATTTTTTTCTTATAATTATCATGAAAGCATGAATGGAGGACAAGCACGGTAAAACCACGGAATTGTCTCGTATGACAACTCGAGGTGACTGAAAATGTCTACCATAATTCGTATTAAAAACCTGATTGTACTTCACAGTAATACAGCAAGGCAGTGAGGGCATATATCTTTCATGGAAGCTCTTATTTATATAAATGTTCCTATAATAATAATACAAAAGTATCTAATGCAGTCAGCATGTTAACTTCTTAATCATAACTGGTCCTCAAACAAGGGAATTAAGTAGCTAAGAGTGTTAACATGATAACTCAAATTTTTAGTCATACATATACAAAGTAGTTAATGCAGTTGCAAGGGCAATGCCAGCAGATGCCCAAGCTAAGGTATTGTTAGGAAGAAACTGAAACTTTTTGGTAGCAGAGTTGGCTTCTCTGTCTTTGGCTTCGTCAAAGGCTTTCTGTTGGTCTTCCGGAAGATCAAAGTAGACAGAATCAGGGCCAATATTGTCTCGGAGAACAACAAGAGCATGGACATCAATGTCATCCGAAGAAGCACTCCACACTGTGATGGTGCTGTCAGGTACCTAATAAGAAGGAAATATATAAAATTCAAGTAAAATCCCTTGGTAGAGAAAAAGACTCTATGGTAGTTTCTTATGTTGACTTATTGATGTCATACACAAATCCAGCTATGGAATTTATTTCAAAATATACTAAGTACTGTAGTTGGGTCTTTGAGAATGTTTACGCAAGACTCTTATGATCCGAGTAATACAACTGAGTCAGTTAACCCTTAAACAGTGGATGACATCAAATGATGTTCCCTCTTTCCACTGCAGCTAGCATTAACTGATGTTCTAAATTTCCCGCCTGTGTCTGAATAAACAACTGACTTATCATACCATTAGTAGTCTAAAAAAGATGTTGTCTATTGCTGAAAATGTGTGGGGAAAAAATTCTGCTCCCCTCACATCCTCCTAAAGCCACCAATATCTATACATGGATATCCTGTCTGCTACCTGAAGATTATGGGTGCAAAGTGACATCCCCCCCCCCCAAAAAAAAAAAAAAAAAAATTAGGTTGCTGGATGACCCTTATAAGGCATTAGAAAGAAAACTTGTGTATCAGCTGGTGAGGAAGCACACACACACTAAAGAAAAAAAAAAAAGAAATGTAAAGATATGTGAGTTATGATTTTAGTGGAGGATTACATTAGAAGAAAGGGAAAGCAATCTAATGAACTGGTGCTTATGGACAAAATTACTTTTCATAACAACTGAGCCTAATTTTCTCTTATGTACTCTTGTGATATTGGAGGGCTTTGATGCAGGTGATAGGACAAGACCGAAAGTATTATCCATAAAGCAACACCTCTAATATCCTTCCCAGATATCAGACATGCCAGCCATTTTTCATTAATAACACTGTAGCTGTGTATAACATGAAAGAGTATATGTTTTACTCTAGGGGGTAGCGATGCTATTTCCAGCACCAGGAATGGATGAAGTCAAGCAAGTATGAATATGTATGAAAAAAGACAATGCCATCTGGGAGGGCAAAAATGGGTATGTTTGAAGGTATGGTAGTCCTAACAATATTATATTTGGTGTGAGGTGGTTTGATTAAGTAATGAAAAGGTACGAGAGAGGTGTGGTAATTACTGCATTTGGTCGAGACAGCTGAAGAGGGTGTGCTGAAATGGTTTAGACATATAGAGAGAATGAGTGAGGAAAAGTTCACAATGGGAATGTAAGTGTCAAAAGTGGAGGGAACAAGGCAAACAGGGAGATGAAACTGGAGATGATGGGATGAAGTTAAAGAGAGTTTGAGCGACTGCTGCTGGCAAAAGTATCAATGTTTTACATTTTCCTTTGCACTTCATCTTTATCTATTTGAATGCTCTTGAACATTACAATAAGTTATCATCTAAGTAGTATAAATATATATATGCTTGACAGCTACTTACTCTTTTCAAAATTATATAGCAGACTCACACAAAACATAAGTGCTGTTGTAGACTTACATTATCCAATAACCACTCAAGTGGCTCCAATGATCGACCAACAAAGGCAGCACGAATTGGAAATGTGACAGGCTGAGCAATGCCATTGGCTTCTAGTGTGCCCAACATCTCCTTTACCATTTCTTCAGTGTATGCTCCTGCACTGTCATCTGCTGAGGTGAATTTTGTTTTCCAACCAACCGAAAGAGTTGCCTGTAAAAATCACACATGAAAATGTCTTACATTCTTACAAACTTGAAAACCATGGTTATTCTAATTAAACACATTATCTAGCTCTCCATTCTTCTAATCTTGGTTACATTTACACAAGTTCAGACAACCAAACCTGAGCCTTCAAGGAGGATGAGTACTCTATGCTTGGCTCCTTCTTCTGTTCCTACTTGTAGAAACAGAAACACAAAGGAAGGGTTTCTAGCTCCTGCTCCCACCCTTCTTAGTCTCCTGCTACAACACACAAGGAATATGTGAGAATTATTCTTTCTCCTCTGTCTCCTTTATATATGACAAGAAACATCAACAAGTATTCGACACTATCCCATGACACATTCTCACAAAAAAATACTTGACACCATCCTCCACAGCAACGTAAAATATTAGTTGACCAATTTCATAGCTAGCCACCACGCCAGTCATTCACCAAGGTTTCACTTCTAAAACCATTAAACTCTATAGAGGAGTTCCCAAGGAGCCGTTCCAACTTGTGCTGTGACTGGGTATCTTTGGTGTAAGGACTATTATTCATGATGCATTCGTATCTGGGGTTACAATATCTGTTAATGGAAGTTAAGGCCTGTAAATATGTAATTAAAGGCTACTCTTGTGGATAATCCTCTAATTATTCAGTTCATAATTCATTAGGTATCTGTCACCTTGGGAAAACATTTTTTTTTCTGAGATATTTTCCATGATTATTTTGAGTATAGAAGCATTATTATGTCATATTTTAGTTTTATAACAAAATGGTTTTTGGGCAAAAAATCCTCAGAACTATTACCAAATATTTATGGTATTTTTGTGAGGGCAATTGATTCGCTATAGATCATCAGAGATTTTTGGTGATCATTTCAAGTATAGAAGCATTTCATTACATCTTTCAGATTTAAAACAAAAAGGTTTTTGGGCTAAAAATTTCCATGAACTATTACCTGCAATATTTGAACAACAAAACACAGATACAATATTGCACCACTTTATACCTGTGGTCCTCATCAGTGGATGTGGCCAGCTTCCTGAGTACTGCAGGAGCCTCATAAAGATAATTAAGATAGAAGGTACTCCTCGGGCACAAGGTTTATGGTCTGTATTCACCAACCAAGAGACCTGCATCAGTTACAGGTCACTGATAAAAACATAAGCAATTTAAAGGTTACAAGTTTTGGTAACTTTCTCTCCTAGGAGGAACCACCTCAGTTATGTAACAATTTCTTTTTTCTGTATCAACCTCATACTGAACCAATCTTATATGGAAAACTACTGTATGTCATGAGGTGGTTAAGGCTCACCTGTGGGAAGGATTCAGCACACCAAGTAAGGAACTGGTTGGCATCAACAGGTTCGTCATCGTTCTCCACAGGTCCCTTCAGGATGTCTGCATTAAGCCATAATGGGAAATTGATCTGAAAACAAATACAACTGATGATAAAATGAATACGAAAAATCTACACAATGCATATTCACTGGATTATTCCAGAAAGAAACACTGGGTTTGTTGCAACACTGATTCTTGGAATGATAATCTATTAAACATAAACCCAAAAACTTATAGTAACTTCAAAATAAAGATGTAAACATTATTGTAATCTACCATTTTCTTTTTTAATGAAAACACCTGATACTGAGAATGAGATACTGCAATGCTTGAATGATTGAATAAACATTCTAAAATCCAAAATCTGCTACTATTATCAAAGAGTTCAGCATAATAATCACCCTGAAAATGTTTCAAACTTTGAAAAGTTATTTTGTTTGTTGTAAGACACTCTCTCAAGGTCACCCAAGGCCTACCATCTCGTATGAGGACCTCTTAACTTTGATTCCTCTAGACTGATATTTATGCTAGCTGGGGAAACTCCTTTACAGGGATACTATAGTAATGCATTAATTTCAAGGTCATCCACTCGGCCTGGGAGGCTTCCGCCAAGGTGACAGTGCAATTTAGTTTCTCCCCGTAGTCATCATCCAGCCATACTAATGACAGCACATTCTCATATGTTTTCAGTGTTCTCATAAGGAAACTTTACATCTTTAAGCTTGACAGCACATTTTTGTAAGTTTTCAGTGTTCTACTATGGAATCTAAGCAGCTCTAAGCTAGATTTAGTGGACCAGACAGATGATCCTTAATTGTTTGACAGTGATAATCTGTCTACAGGTAGTTCGGAGTGATTTTATGAATAGACTCTTCATGCACTGACAGTTAACCTATGTGAGGCAGAAGGTGTTTCTTGCAAAAGTAGAGGAAATGATATAAATAAATAAATAATCCCTTTTTCATAAATGCTCACCATTTTCTGCATGAGCAAGGTAGTGTCAAGAACAGGTGAAAGCCTTGGAGGGAAAATTCCTCATTTGGCTCCTTGCTCTGTTCCTTCTTTTGGAAAGTAATACAGAAAGGGAGGATTTTCAGCCACCCACTGCATCTCCTTATGGTCATTTTATACAACACAGAGAATACATAGGTGCTATTCTTTCTCCCCTGTCCCCTGCAATACAATAAATAAACAAACAACGGTTTGTTGAAATTTGGCTACCATTTGGCTGAAAATACACAGTGGAAGTATTAAAGATATTATAGAACTAGGAGGTCATGATAGTTACTGGTTAACTAATCATAAAAGAGCTTAAGATCAAGGTGGACTGGTGTCGCAAAGCCTGCCTGATACTGACTGCCACATCCGACTAGTGCAATAACTAATTTAAGAAACCTTTACAACTTTGCTATTATGAAAAAATGCATTGAAGAATCACATTAATCATAAAAAAAGGAGCAAAACAGACTCACAGAGAAGGTCAAGAGCATAGCAACAAAGATGGTACCAGAATCATGAGATGATTAATAAAGAAAGGCAAGAGGCCTTAAATCTGCCTACCATGGAAGAGAGACAAGTGAAAGGTGACCTAATTACAACCTTTTTCAAGTTTCATATTACCTTGATGATGCAGACAGAAAACAGTTCTTTAAAAGATACAGGGATAGAATAACCACAGGGGCTATGATATGAAATTAAAAGAGAAACTTGTTAGAAATGATGTAAAGAAGTATTCTTATAGTATAACAGTAGTGGAAACCTGGAATACGCTGATTGAGGTAGTAGGTCATACTGATGGCATAAAGAAATTCAAAAAGTTGTATGACTGAAGATATGGTTTAAGAGATGGGGACCCATGAGATGAAGACTCCCTTCTCATACAATTCAAATAGGTAATTACACATACACACGCATAAAAGAAAACAAAGACCAGGGAGATGTAATAACAATACAAAAGATAGGAACAGAAAAGTGCAATTGCTGAAGAACAATATGGGTTTTGGGCCTGAGTGGTACACCACCATATGGTCTGCCATACAACTGTAGCCACAGAACAAAACATCAATGGTGAGAAACGCACTAACCCTTTGTCTATTCCACAGTACTGCATCCACGGGCAACAAAGGCCAATCAATCTATTAAGTTACAAGATTCTTTTTGGGGGGAAAAAATGAGTAGTAGCATACTCACACTGTCCATACGGCTCTTAAGCAGCTCGAGGCTTTCTTGAACTATACTCAGGTCCTTAAAGTCCAACTTTGCTCCCTTCTTCTTTCCTTCCTGTGGACACAATTATCTGGTATTAACAATAATCAATATTTCAATTTCTCCTTTACGTATAGTGAGTACAGCCCTGGAAAGCAAATACATCCAAGGTTCTTAACAAAAGTATGCCTCATTATACCTCTCGAAATTGTGACAAAACAATATTATATATATTCTGATATATGACACAGGTAAACAAAAATATATACATTTATCATTGTTATCATTACAACTACACGACCCATTCTATAGGGCTTATGCATCTTTGAGCATGCATTCCACACAGGAACATGGAAAAGTTGGATGGTCTCCTTTAAAGCATGAACATCCTCAATGATACAACCTCATCAAAGGTTACTCCTTGCTCGTGGTGTAACCACTTGCTGCCAAAGTCCAGTCAAATCTTTCTCTTTCCAACATTAAAGATGAAGAAATTGCCTCATTTACTCATATCCTCTCTGTCATGTATAATGCACTGAAACCAGAATCCCCAATCCACAACTAGGCCCAACACACCTTATGATGGTTTCCCCTGAATGCTTTACCCGTCTTGGTTTAGCCTACTGACAACATGCCTTCCCTATATACTAAATCAATCCAATTTACTATATTCCTTGCATGCCTCACACTCTCCTGCATGTTCAAGCCCCAAACCTTCAAAGCACAAAGCCTCTTCCACTCTATTCCATCCTTCCACTTTCTGTCATTTCCCCCTTTTCCTTGTTCCCTCTACCTCTAACATATATATCTCTTAGTCAACTCCATACATCTAAACAATTTCAACACACCCTCTTGAGCTCTCTTATAATACTGCTCTTAAAACAACATCTCTCTCTTACTCTGTCATTTCATATTTAATAAACCCTCCTCACTTCAAATACTGTTCTCAAACATTTCATTTCCACTACATTCATCCTCTGTCATACTTTGTCATCCAGGGCCCACACCTTGCATCCATAAAACCATGTCGAAAGTACAACACCATCAAACATGTCCATCTTTCCACAAATTCTTCAATGAACCTAGGACATTCATTCACTCCCTAACCTATTCTACAGCTCACTTCAGCTCCTACTGTTCTATTTGCTGTCATGTCCAACTTGCACTAATCTCTCTCTCTCCACTGCTAAACCTAAAACCTTGCTTTTCTTCACATTTCCTCACAACTGTTTCCTTTCTTACACTCTCCAAAACTCAGAAACCACCCTCTGCAGTTTCACCCTTGAATCTGCTACTTGCATCACATCACTAGCAAACAGGAACAGACTCTTCCTAAGCCCCTCTACTACCCTTGACAGACTGCAAACTTGATCGTCTCTCTAAACCCCTCTACTTTTACCTACCTCACCAAACCATTCATACCAAAATCATAATACCATGATCATATCACATAACCCTGCTGTAGACCCACCATCGCATGGAACCATACTCCATCCTTTCCTCCCACCTACAAACATGCCTTACCTTACTCTATTGGGAAAAACACCTCATTGCTAAAGGATCCTCCTCCAACACATATTAGTAACCCTACACAAAGCATCTCTATTATCCCTGTTATATGCTTTCTCCAGATCCATAAATGCCACATACAGATCTTTCTGTTTCTGTAAGTATTTCTCACACAGTTTCTTCATTGGAAATACCTGATCCACATACCTTTCACCCTTGTTAAGTACTACTGTTCCTCCCCAATCTGATGCTCTGCACATTGCATTACCCTTTCAGTCACCTCTCTCCCATACAACTTACTTGGTACATTAAACAAACTTCTAACTCTGTAAATCAAACGATCAATTTGTCCCCCTTTGCCAATACATAATGGAACTATAAAGGCATTTTGCCAATCCTTAGGAACCTCACTTTTAGACAAACTCAATGAAAAATCCTAAATAACCAGTCAACAAGTCAAACCGACATTTGTTCAAATCCTGGTTGCAGAGGTTGGTTGATAGTCCACTTAGATGTTTATCCTCCCCTATGGGTCTGGTCAATGAAATAGGGACTAGACTTACATATTCATGCTTGCTTTCATCCATTCCTGTCGCTACCCCGCTCTACAGGAAACAGCATCGCTACCCCTTGCTTCAGCCAGGAAGCACCAGGACAACAGACAAAAATGCCACATTTGGTCACACCCAGTCTCTAGCTGTCATGTGTAATGCATTGAAACCACAACTCCCTATCTACATCTAGGCCCTACAGACCTTTCCATGGTTTACCCCAGACGCTTCACATGCCCTGGTTCAGTCCACTGACGACACGTCAACCCTGGTATACCACATTGTTCCAATTCACTCTATTTCTTGACAACTACCTAATGAGCCAAACTTCGATGAACAATACTATGAAACCTACCTCATTTGCCTTGATCACTTCGTCAATCCACATCTCCAGGGAGATGTCGGACTCTGTGTCTGGAGGGTGTGCCATGATGGGGATCAGCGGATCTTCAGAATCTTGATCAAAAAGGCGACCAGGTGACACATCTGCTTCCAGCATCATGACGTCTGAATCTATAGGAAACAAGGCAGACCACTAATCCTATGCCCATAACACTTAAATATACTTAATATGTGCCAGTGAAAAGCAAATTATTAAGCCAGACTCCTCACTGGCCCTTACATTCAAGTAGTCCTCTTGAGATC
Organism: Panulirus ornatus; assembly: GCF_036320965.1. Lineage (NCBI taxonomy): Eukaryota > Metazoa > Arthropoda > Malacostraca > Decapoda > Palinuridae > Panulirus > Panulirus ornatus. Next base: position 43,558,715 of record NC_092230.1, on the reverse strand, counting down.
TGGATTATTCTAGACGACAGAGGAGGAAGCCTGATTAAAAAAATCAGTAAGTAATTTTACATTTAGTTCTAAAGAAGACTTTGCATAACCTCAGAGCATGATTAAGAAGCACAATGTAGAGTTACTGGGTCAGACCTGACTGATGTTATAAATCTTATCCTCATCCTCAGTCCATAAGCTGTTGGGCACTCAATAAACCTCTTCCCATTCACTACATTAGCTGCAAAAAATCACCACCATACTTTTCCTTTTGGCTAAAGCATTTAAACTAGGCATTACTGTACAGTATCACAATTCTTGTGCAAAAGTACTTCATATTATAACTACCTGCAATAACAATTAATCTTGGACTGCTTGCTTCCAAAGAATGCTGTGTATTATTTGAACATGTGCTGTCATTGGCTGTTACATCTTATCAAGCAAACATTAATCATATGAAATGTGTCTAGAGTCAATTTTTTCTAGGCCTCTTTAACATGATTTATTTCTTGTTAGATCTAGAAATAAGGTTACACCACTTGAAACTGATGGTTGTGGGCTGTCAGAGATGTGGTGGCGCAAGCTGCCTGAGAGTTGCTAAGCAAAGTTCTTATGAGTACATCTGTGTATTATCTCTTAAACAGTACTGTGGAGCAACAATGACACATATCAACAACATGGGGTACTATATAAGTGAGGGCAGAGTGAGTGTCCAGCAGTAACCCTAACAAGCTCTCTTGTATGGGTATGAGCATATCAAAACCAAGGTACATATTCTGAGTTAATAATGGATGGTTAAGCTGTCTGGCAGTTAACTAAATATCAATTAGGTGAGTCTCCTCTGTACTATATATATGTGTTAAAAAAAGTACGTGAAAGCCACTGTTAATATAAAGCATACACTGACGGAAATGGCAAACCTACTAAGCAGAAGTCATGCTGTCAACTGTCCCATTACTGACTGAAAGTGTAAACTTAGTTCAAGCTAATGAAGCCACAGCAAAGATATTTATTCATTCTTTTTTCACCACTGATGAGACATTTTGAGTTCTAGATCTGGTCCTTTTACTATCAGGAGATTATTTTCAAATTTAGTGACACACAAACAATATCTAGCAGTAAATGGAATGGAATCAAATAAAATGGGAACTCCCGATAGGTTTAATCCACAAACAATGAAAAAAGTGAAAAATAAGAGGGTAAAGCCCTTCTTCCCATACAGCATGTTGCTACCGGGAAAATTCTATGGGTTTGCACATGAAATGCCAATATTCAAAATGGTAATGAATCCCTACCCAGTAATCAATGCTCAATTAGCTTAATGTCTATAGCTGGCAAACTTATGGAAACATGATTCAAGGAAAGACTGTAACTCAATACGAGAAACACTGCTCAATTAATACTTCACAGCAATGTCTGCAAAACAACCAGAAACATCTTAAAAAATAATCAAAATATATGATGAAAATAAAATGAATGATGTCATTCATTTACAATTTCAGTGCACTCAATAAAAACCTGGATCAAAGATAAACAGGAAAGTTAAGTCACATGTAATATATGGTTGCATCCTCTGGTGGCTAAATTATTGGTTGACTTAACATGCCTCAGATCACTAAAACAAAAATTGGTAAACTGCAGGAATGTATCAGTCTAGGGACCAACTCGTTCTATTTTTTGCTAATGAGGAAGCACCATGAAGAGACAAAGAAATGGCCTCATTTGTTCACGTCCATTCCTATCATGTGTAATGGACCACAGGCCTATTCATGGATTCCCAAGGCATCTTTATTCCCTGCTTCAGTTCACTCACTGCACATCACCCATGTATACCATATCCCACCAATTCACTCTATCTTGTGCATGCTTCTCATTCTCCTGCATGTTCAGGCGCTTTACAGATATCACAAAGAGAGAAGAGCACAGTTTATGTCAACGATACCACATTTGCCAATTTCTGCTAACAATGTGCCTGTGTGAATGTTACCAATAGAGTTATTACTTACATATCCTTACGAGTATTTTTTTCATAAAGGAATAAGAGGATAATGACAATTACTGCATCAACACATAATGTAGAAAAAAAATCAGTATCAAGACATACAAGAAAGCAACACTGTCCACTCTAGCCTTTATGTAAATATAATCATATATACAAATGTTCTGCCTACTTGTCTGTTATACCATACCTATCATTTTCTCCAAGAGCTCCTTTCTGTTGACAGCATGACCCGATTTGACCTTACTTAAGTCATCACCAACTTCGGGGAAGAAGTCCACGACATCTACAATTTCTCCCTTCATACTTGCAGTAGCCACAATCAAACTTGCAACTGTAAAACTGTAAACATTATGTCAACAACACATCTTAAAGAAACATACCACAATTTACACTGAAAATGGTACGAATGCAACAACTGTAAAAGAAAAAGTCTGTTAAATATACCAGGAAAAGTGTGTGATAATGTTAATCAATTGACTAACAGAAGTGATTGAATGCTGAATAAGTGAGAAGCAAGGGGGTTATAGGAAAGGTAATGGATGTTTGGATCAGATTTTTGCAGTGGGAATGATCATAGAAAAGTATATAGGAATGGGTAAGAAGCTGTTTGAAGTTTTTAGGGACCTGGAAAATGTGTACAACAGCGTTGAATTAAATGCATGCTAAACATAAACTTATATGTCAGTTTGGAAGATCAAGAGAATTATTCCTCTTATATCTGAACAAATTCGTAAAGAAGTCAAGTGCAAGATGTTCAGAAAATGTCAAAGCTGTATACTACAATCTTACCGTGTAAACAGTAGGTAGAAATTAGAAAAAAAATATAGAACCTATGAGGACCTCACCTACCTTCCCTAACAATCCATAGATTCATTATTTCCCCAAATTACAGCTTTATATAATTCACAATTACATATGGTTCCATTGACATTAGATACCTAAAACTCAGAACAGCTCAATATACAACTTAGGTGTTCCTGAACTTTGCAAGTGGTGACACCAAGAGCAGGAAATGGTCTTAGACGAGCAAAAGTGTGAGGAATTCACCACTTTGCTGAAAATCTTCCTGCCATAAAAAGGAGACCACATTACCCTGCTCCTTTGTGAAGTATACAGTCCAGCGAGCTGGAGAGCCCCATACAATAGTTCCCGGCCGAGATACATGACTGTATCTCATGAGAGTTATGGTAACCACCCAATACTGATGTAATACCATAAAGAACACCTAAGAAGACTTTACCTTTCGTAATGCTCGAATATTTCCATTTTGTTCACATATAAACTACTCCCATTAAGTCAAATAATTTGCTACGGTGTTGCCTGTAAGGATGGAAACTGATAAATTTCTTATTTATTTGGATAGATGTTACTAGTTCCAAGATAAAACTAAGGTGGAAACATCAGATAACACATTTTCAAGCCACTCTCAAGGAAATGTCCACTTGAACCTTATGTAACAAGCAGTTTATGATGATGCGAGTCCTTATGGATTTTCCATCCGTGACACGCCTTCTTACACGTAATATGTTCATTAACAAGTCGTTTATCCACGTTTCACTGACACCTAACAAGTGTAGACATGTACGAACAGACGTAATTAAGTTTCTGAAATACAACAGCACTAGTGGTGGTGCCCCATTAGGGACCATCAGTGATCTAACAATGTCTTCTCCTATGACAAGGAAGAAGTGGCACCTGTCACGTCCCTAATTACCCCACACCATGTTCCTCTACCCCCACACACACAATATATGCCACACAACAAGTGTCATATCTTCAAGAATGAACACCTGTCACAATGGACAATACAGAGTCGTACCTACATGTTGGTGAACGTGCGTCGCAACATGGACGTGACGTGACGCCCACTATGGCCACACCCAGACCGCCGCCCACCCTTAACACCCACCCATCCTTATTGACCTCAATTTAACCATTGCCTCTATCCTCATGAGATTAATAACCCATTAAATTTCTATATATCACAGTGATGTTAAAATACATCAGTTCCTCGACTGTATTGATGGTTTCCGACATCTCGCCCAAATTATGAGGTTAGAGAGAATTTAAGAACTAATGTGATACAGAATTGAATTTTAGAGATGATGTCAACATATTTTAAAACTTCTTCCTTAAGTATATCACTATCTAATTACAGTACCGGCTACCACGCACCGGACACAAGTTATGCTATATATATACATGAATCATCAGAGGATGAAAGTTATATCCTCATGTGGTAATACTGTTTCTTTGTTTACATTTTCTGACAGAAAACGTCGTATGTATTCATGGTAAACTTAGTTTAGTCTCAGGAAAAGTTCTCTTCAGCAGTATATAGTCAAAAGGTGATTTAGAAAAGACATATAAAAGATTAAAAAGTTAAAACCACTTCACAGTTAGTCTTTGAGGTTATTGGGTAAAGTCGTATCGTTGCTGATGATTTCAATTTGCTTAAAATTCCATCGGTTTACAGTATTCCACTTTTACAGATAATCTTGCCAAGTAAACGCATATATATATATATATATATATATATATATATATATATATATATATATATATATATATATATATATTTATTTATTTTGCTTTGTCGCTGTCTCCCACGTTAGCGAGGTAGCGCAAGGAAACAGACGAAAGAATGGCCCAACACACCCATATACACATGTATATACATACACGTCACACACGCAATATATATATATATATATATATATATATATATATATATATATATATATATATATATATATATATATATACATCTCAACATATACGTGTGTGTGTGTGTGGAAATGCAAATGTAAAGTAAATGACGTGTAAAGAATCCTGGGGTAGGACAATAGGAGAGGGACAGACCTCAGTATTCTCATGTTGGAGATGCTCGGGGTAGCTTGGGAGAAGCTGGTTCGAGAGATGCTGGTACAAACACGCCTCACGCGGACATTGAAAGGCCAAGTGAGCAGGGAAACGAGGACACATGTGGTAGAAAGGCTGCCTTCCACTGGTGCCTGACTCAGGGTGATTGTAGAGTGAAATTAAGTGACGCACATTGTCTAAGGGGCTGTTGATCAAGGTGCTATTGTCCAACTGTCATAGAAAATGTGCTGGAATAAATATTGGTATTCAAGGACGCCTCGTTATTATCCGGGGTTTGTACTAACTGGTAACCCCCAAGACAGGTTAACTTTCATTTACATTTTATTCTTATTAACTTGATCGCCGTGGATATATATATATATATATATATATATATATATATATATATATATATATATATATATATATATATTCTTTTTTTTTTCTTTTCATACTATTCGCCAATTCCCGCGTCAGCGAGGTAGCGTTAAGAACAGAGGACTGGGCCTCTGAGGAAACATCCTCATCCAGCCCCCTTCTCTGTTCCTTCCTTTGGAAAAAAAAAAAAAAGAGAGGGGAGGATTTCCAGTCCCCCGCTCCCTTCCCTTTTAGTCACCTTCTACGACACGCAGGGAATACGTGGGAAGTATTCTTTCTCCCCTATCCCCAGGGAAAAGTATACATATATATATATATATATATATATATATATATATATATATATATATATATATATATATATATATATATATATTCTTTTTCTTTCATACTTTTCGCTACTTCCCGCGATAGCGAGGTAGCGTTAAGAACAGAGGACTGGGCCTTTGAGGGAATATCCTCACCTGGCCCCCTTCTCTGTTCCTTCTTTTGGAGAACTAAAAAAAAAAAAAGAAAGAGAGAGGAGAGGATTTCCAGCTCCCCGCTCCCTTCCCTTTTAGTCGCCTTCTACGACACGCAGGGAATACGTGGGCAGTTCTTTCTCCCCTATCCCCAGGGATATATATATATATATATATATATATATATATATATATATATATATATATATATATATATATATATATATATATCCCCTTTGCCTTTGTACAATGGCACTATGCACGCATTCCGCCAATCCTCAGGCACCTCACCATGAGTCATACATACATTAAATAACCTTACCAACCAGTCAACAATACAGTCACCCCCTTTTTTAATAAATTCCACTGCAATACCATCCAAACCTGCTGCCTTGCCGGCTTTCATCTTCCGCAAAGCTTTTACTACCTCTTCTCTGTTTACCAACTCATTTTCCCTAACCCTCGCACTTTGCACACCACCTCGACCAAAACACCCTATATCTGCCACTCTATCATCAAACACATTCAACATTGGGTGAGTGCTCAAATTACAGAGGTATAAGTTTGTTGAGTATTCCTGGCAAATTATATGGGAGGGTATTGATTGAGAGGGTGAAGGCATGTACAGAGCATCAGATTGGGGAAGAGCAGTGTGGTTTCAGAAGTGGTAGAGGATGTGTGGATCAGGTGTTTGCTTTGAAGAATGTATGTGAGAAATACTTAGAAAAGCAAATGGATTTGTATGTAGCATTTATGGATCTGGAGAAGGCATATGATAGAGTTGATAGAGATGCTCTGTGGAAGGTATTAAGAATATATGGTGTGGGAGGCAAGTTGTTAGAAGCAGTGAAAAGTTTTTATCGAGGATGTAAGGCATGTGTACGTGTAGGAAGAGAGGAAAGTGATTGGTTCTCAGTGAATGTAGGTTTGCGGCAGGGGTGTGTGATGTCTCCATGGTTGTTTAATTTGTTTATGGATGGGGTTGTTAGGGAGGTGAATGCAAGAGTTTTGGAAAGAGGGGCAAGTATGAAGTCTGTTGGGGATGAGAGAGCTTGGGAAGTGAGTCAGTTGTTGTTCGCTGATGATACAGCGCTGGTGGCTGATTCATGTGAGAAACTGCAGAAGCTGGTGACTGAGTTTGGTAAAGTGTGTGAAAGAAGAAAGTTAAGAGTAAATGTGAATAAGAGCAAGGTTATTAGGTACAGTAGGGTTGAGGGTCAAGTCAATTGAGAGGTGAGTTTGAATGGAGAAAAACTGGAGGAAGTGAAGTGTTTTAGATATCTGGGAGTGGATCTGGCAACAGATGGAACCATGGAAGCGGAAGTGGATCATAGGGTGGGGGAGGGGGCGAAAATTCTGGGAGCCTTGAAGAATGTGTGGAAGTCGAGAACATTATCTCGGAAAGCAAAAATGGGTATGTTTGAAGGAATAGTGGTTCCAACAATGTTGTATGGTTGCGAGGCGTGGACTATGGATAGAGTTGTGCGCAGGAGGATGGATGTGCTGGAAATGAGATGTTTGAGGACAATGTGTGGTGTGAGGTGGTTTGATCGAGTAAGTAACGTAAGGGTAAGAGAGATGTGTGGAAATAAAAAGAGCGTGGTTGAGAGAGCAGAAGAGGGTGTTTTGAAATGGTATGGTCACATGGAGAGAATGAGTGAGGAAAGATTGACCAAGAGGATATATGTGTCGGAGGTGGAGGGAACGAGGAGAAGAGGGAGACCAAATTGGAGGTGGAAAGATGGAGTGAAAAAGATTTTATGTGATCGGGGCCTGAACATGCAGGAGGGTGAAAGGAGGGCAAGGAATAGAGTGAATTGGAGCGATGTGGTATACCGGGGTTGACGTGCTGTCAGTGGATTGAATCAAGGCATGTGTATGGGGGTGGGTTGTGCCATTTCTTTCGTCTGTTTCCTTGCGCTACCTCGCAAACGCGGGAGACAGCGACAAAGCAAAAATATATATATATATATATATATATATATATATATATATATATATATATATATATATATATATATATATATATATATATATATATATATATATATATAAGGCCCGCCAATAAGGTTGATGCAAGGGAGTTAAGGCAAAACCATTAAGGATATACATGAAAGGAAGTCAATTTAAGAATATTATCTGATCAAGAGAATCATCTCTACTGGGTATGTATCATTATTTTCGAATAATGTGATATATTTTCAATGTTTTTTGAGCGAAAATAAACCCTAAACTACTACCTGCAAATTTTGGTGCTTTTCTCCAAAATAATAGAATTCCTCTAAAACCTCATCATTAGCAGCTTTTTCATGCTGAATAAAACCTACTGCTAAAATATCATTATATCATCTTTATGACCTTTAATTCAGGTATCAAAAGAAATCAATTTAAGAACATCATCTAATCAATTGCATCGTCTGTACTGGGTATGTATCATTTATCTTGGCATATTGTGATACATTTTCCATGATTATTTGAAGTATGGAAGTAGTTGAATATGTTATATTTCAATTATGAAACAAAAAGTTTTTTGAGCAAAAACATACCCTGCAATTTTGGGCACTTTTATGAAAAAAATAGATTTCCTTTGAAACCTCATTATTAGCAGTATTCTTCATGCTGAATACAAATCTGCTTTTGAAATATCACTAAATCATCTTTTTGACCTTTAATTCAGGTATTGAATGAAGTCAATTCAAGAAAATTATCTGATAATTTGCCTCGCCTCTACTGGGTATGGATCACTATCTTGGAATATTGAGATATATTTTCCATGATTATTTGAAGTATGGAAGTGTTTGAATATGTTGTTTTTCAATTTTGAAACAAAAAGTTTTTTGACGAAAAATATACCCTGCAATTTTGGGCACTTTTATGAAAAAAATAGATTTCCTTTGAAACCTCATTATTAGCAGTATTCTTCATGCTGAATACAAATCTGCTTTTGAAATATCACTAAATCATATTTTTGACCTTTAATTCAGGTATTGAATGAAGTCAATTCAAGAAAATTATCTGATAATTTGCCTCGCCTCTACTGGGTATGGATCACTATCTTGGAATATTGAGATATATTTTCCATGATTATTTGAAGTATGGAAGTGTTTGAATATGTTGTTTTTCAATTTTGAAACAAAAAGTTTTTTGAGGAAAAATATAGCCTGAACTATTACCTGTAATTTTGGGCACTTTTATGAAAAAAATAGATTTCCTTTGAAACCTCAATATAAGCAGTATTTTTCATGCTAAATACAAATATATAATTGAAACATGATTAAATCATCTTTTTGACCTTTGATTCAGGTATCCAAATGAAGTCAATTTAAAAACATCTAATCAATTGCACTGTGTCTCCTAGGAATGTATCATTTATCTTGGCATATTGTGATATAATTTCCATTATTATTTGAAGCATAGAAGTGGTTGAATATGATACTTTTCAATTTTGAAACAAAAAGTTTTTTGAGGAAAAATATAGCCTGGACTAAAATATAACCTGCAATTTTGGGCACTTTTATGAAAAAAATAGATTTCCTTTGAAACCTCATTATTAGCAGTATTCTTCATGCTGAATACAAATCTGCTTTTGAAATATCACTAAATCATCTTTTTGACCTTTAATTCAGGTATTGAATGAAGTCAATTCAAGAAAATTATCTGATAATTTGCCTCGTCTCTACTGGTATGGATCACTATCTTGGAATATTGAGATATATTTTCCATGATTATTTGAAGTATGGAAGTGTTTGAATATGTTGTTTTTCAATTTTGAAACAAAAAGTTTTTTGAGCAAAAATATACCCTGGACTATTACCTGCAATTTTGGGCACTTTTATGAAAAAAATAGATTTCCTTTGAAACCTCATTACTAGCAGTATTCTACATGCTGAATACAAATCTGCTTTTGAAATATCACTAAATCATCTTTTTGACCTTTAATTCAGGTATTGAATGAAGTCAATTCAAGAAAATTATCTGATAATTTGCCTCGCCTCTACTGGGTATGGATCACTATCTTGGAATATTGAGATATATTTTCCATGATTATTTGAAGTATGGAAGTGTTTGAATATGTTGTTTTTCAATTTTGAAACAAAAAGTTTTTTGAGCAAAAATATACCCTGGAGCAATTTTGGGCACTTTTATGAAAAAAATAGATTTCCTTTGAAACCTCATTATTAACAGTATTCTTCATGCTGAATACAAATCTGCTTTTGAAATATCACTAAATCATCTTTTTGACCTTTAATTCAGGTATTGAATGAAGTCAATTCAAGAAAATTATCTGATAATTTGCCTCGCCTCTACTGGGTATGAATATTGAGATATATCTTCCATGATTATTTGAAGTATGGAAGTGTTTGAATATGTTGTTTTTCAATTTTGAAACAAAAAGTTTTTTGAGGAAAAATATAGCCTGAACTATTACCTGTAATTTTTGGGACTTTTATGAAAAAAATAGATTTACTTTGAAACCTCAATATAAGCAGTATTTTTCATGCTAAATACAAATATATAATTGAAACATGATTAAATCATCTTTTTGACCTTTAATTCAGGTATCCAAATGAAGTCAATTTAAAAACATCTAATCAATTGCACTGTGTCTGCTAGGTATGTATCATTTATCTTGGCATATTGTGATATAATTTCCATTATTATTTGAAGCATAGAAGTGGTTGTATATGTTATTTTTCAATTTTGAGACAAAAAGTTTTTTGAGGAAAAATATAGCCTGGACTATTACCTGCAATTTTGGGCAATTTTATGAAAAAAATAGATTTCCTTTGAAACCTCATTATTAGCAGTATTTTTCATGCTTAATAGAAATCTGCTTTTGAAATATCATTAAATCATCTTTTTGACCTTTAATTCAGATATTGAATGAAGTCAATTCAAGAAAATTATATAAAAATTTGCGTTGTTTCCACTGGGTATGTATGATTATCTTGGAATATTGTGATACAGTTTCCATGATTATTTGAAGTATGGAAGTGTTTGAATATGTTGTTTTTTAATTTTGAAACAAAAAGTTTTTTGAGCAAAAATATAGCCTGGACTATTACCTGCAATTTTGGGCAATTTTATGAAAAACATAGATTTGCTTTGAAACCTCATTATTAGCAGTATTCTTCATGCTGAATACAAATCTGCTTTTGAAATATCACTAAATCATCTTTTTGACCTTTAATTCAGGTATTGAATGAAGTCAATTCAAGAAAATTATCTGATAATTTGCCTCGTCTATACTGGGTATGGATCACTATCTTGGAATATTGAGATATATTTTCCATGATTATTTGAAGTATGGAAGTGCTTGAATATGTTGTTTTACAATTTTGAAGCAAAAAGATTTTTGAGGAAAAATATAGCCTGAACTATTACCTGTAATTTTGGGCACTTTTATGAAAAAAGTAGATTTCCTTTGAAACCTCAATATAAGCAGTATTTTTCATGCTAAATACAAATATATAATTGAAACATGATTAAATCATCTTTTTGACCTTTAATTCAGGTATCCAAATGAACTCAATTTAAAAACATCTAATCAATTGCACTGTGTCTGCTAGGTATGTATCATTTATCTAGGTATATTGTGATATAATTTCTATTATTATTTGAAGCATAGAAGTGGTTGAATATGTTATTTTTCAATTTTGAAACAAAAAGTTTTTTGAGGAAAAATATAGCCTGGACGATTACCTGCAATTTTGGGCAATTTTATGAAAGAAATAGATTTCCTGTGAAACCTCATTATTAGCAGTATTCTTCATGCTTAATAGAAATCTGCTTTTGAAATATCATTAAATCATCTTTTTGATCTTTAATTCAGATATTGAATGAAGTCAATTCAAGAAAATTATATGAAAATTTGTGTTGTTTCCACTGGGTATGTATGATTATCTTGGAATATTGTGATTCAGTTTCCATGATTATTTGAAGTATGGAAGTGTTTGAATATGTTGTTTTTAATTTTGAAACAAAAATTTTTTATGATCAAAAATATAGCCTGGACTATTACCTGCAATTTTGGGCAATTTTATGAAAAAAACATAGATTTGCTTTGAAACCTCATTATTAGCAGTATTCTTCATGCTGAATACAAATCTGCTTTTGAAATATCACTAAATCATCTTTTTGACCTTTAATTCAGGTATTGAATGAAGTCAATTCAAGAAAATTATCTGATAATTTGCCTCGCCTCTACTGGGTATGGATCACTATCTTGGAATATTGAGATATATTTTCCATGATTATTTGAAGTATGGAAGTGTTTGAATATGTTGTTTTTCAATTTTGAAACAAAAAGTTTTTTGAGGAAAAATATAGCCTGTAATTTTTGGGACTTTTATGAAAAAAATAGATTTCCTTTGAAACCTCAATATAAGCAGTATTTTTCATGCTAAATACAAATATATAATTGAAACATGATTAAATCATCTTTTTGACCTTTAATTCAGGTATCCAAATGAAGTCAATTTAAAAACATCTAATCAATTGCACTGTGTCTGCTAGGTATGTATCATTTATCTTGGCATATTGTGATATAATTTCCATTATTATTTGAAGCATAGAAGTGGTTGTATATGTTATTTTTCAATTTTGAGACAAAAAGTTTTTTGAGGAAAAATATAGCCTGGACTATTACCTGCAATTTTGGGCAATTTTATGAAAAAAATAGATTTCCTTTGAAACCTCATTATTAGCAGTATTCTTCATGCTGAATAGAAATCTTCTTTTGAAATATCATTAAATCATCTTTTTGACCTTTAATTCAGATATTGAATGAAGTCAATATAAGAAAGTTATATGATAATTTGCGTCGTTTCCACTGGGTATGTATGAATATCTTGGAATATTGTGATACATTTTCCATGATTATTTGAAGTATGGAAGTGTTTGAATATGTTGTTTTTCAATTATGAAACAAAAAGTTTTTTGAGCAAAAATATACCCTGGACTATTACCTGCAATTTTGGGCAATTTTATGAAAAAAATAGATTTCCTTTGAAACCTCATTATTAGCAGTATTCTTCATGCTGAATACAAATCTGCTTTTGAAATATCACTAAATCATCTTTTTGACCTTTAATTCATGTACTGAATGAAGTCAATTCAAGAAAATTATCTGATAATTTGCCTCGCCTCTACTGGGTATGGATCACTATTTTGGAATATTGAGATATATTTTCCATGATTATTTGAAGTATGGAAGTGTTTGAATATGTTGTTTTTCAATTTTGAAACAAAAAGTTTTTTGAGGAAAAATATAGCCTGAACTATTACCTGTAATTTTTGGGACTTTTATGAAAAAAATAGATTTCCTTTGAAACCTCAATATAAGCAGTATTTTTCATGCTAAATACAAATATATAATTGAAACATGATTAAATCATCTTTTTGACCTTTAATTCAGGTATCCAAATGAAGTCAATTTAAAAACATCTAATCAATTGCACTGTGTCTGCTAGGTATGTATCATTTATCTTGGCATATTGTGATATAATTTCCATTATTATTTGAAGCATAGAAGTGGTTGTATATGTTATTTTTCAATTTTGAAACAAAAAGTTTTTTGAGGAAAAATATAGCCTGGACTATTACCTGCAATTTTGGGCAATTTTATGAAAGAAATAGATTTCCTTTGAAACCTCATTATTAGCAGTATTCTTCATACTTAATAGAAATCTGCTTTTGAAATATCATTAAATCATCTTTTTGACCTTTAATTCAGATATTGAATGAAGTCAATTCAAGAAAATTATATAAAAATTTGCGTTGTTTCCACTGGGTATGTATATACGATTATCTTCGAATATTGTGATACAGTTTCCATGATTATTTGAAGTATGGAAGTATTTGAATATGTTGTTTTTTAATTTTGAAACAAAAATTTTTTCTGAGCAAAAATATAGCCTGCAATTTTGGGCAATTTTATGAAAAACATAGATTTGCTTTGAAACCTCATTATTAGCAGTATTCTTCATGCTGAATACAAATCTGCTTTTGAAATATCACTAAATCATCTTTTTGACCTTTAATTCAGGTATTGAATGAAGTCAATTCAAGAAAATCATCTGATAATTTGCCTCGTCTATACTGGGTATGGATCACTATCTTGGAATATTGAGATATATTTTCCATGATTATTTGAAGTATGGAAGTGTTTGATTATGTTGTTTTACAATTTTGAAGCAAAAAGATTTTTGAGGAAAAATAAGGCCTGTAATTTTGGGCACTTTTGTGAAAAAAATAGATTTCCTTTGAAACCTCAATATAAGCAGTATTTTTCATGCTAAATACAAATATATAATTGAAACATGATTAAATCATCTTTTTGACCTTTAATTCAGGTATCCAAATGAAGTCAATTTAAAAACATCTAATCAATTGCACTGTGTCTGCTAGGTATGTATCATTTATCTTGGTATATTGTGATATAATTTCCATTATTATTTGAAGCATAGAAGTGGTTGAATATGTTATTTTTCATTTTTGAAACAAAAAGTTTTTTGAAGAAAAATATAGAATGCAATTTTGGGCAATTTTATAAAAAAAATAGATTTCCTTTGAATCCTCATTATTAGCAGTATTCTTCATGCTGAATAGAAATCTTCTTTTGAAATATCATTAAATCATCTTTTTGACCTTTAATTCAGATACTGAATGAAATCAATTCAATAAAGTTACATGATAATTTGCGTCGTTTCCACTGGGTATGTATGATTATCTTGGAATATTGTGATACATTTTCCATGATTATTTGAAGTACGGAAGTGTTTGAATATGTTGTTTTTCAATTATGAAACAAAAAGTTTTTTGAACAAAAATATAGCCTGGACTATTACCTGCAATTTTGGGCAATTTTATGAAAAAAATAGATTTCCTTTGAAACCTCATTATTAGCAGTATTCTTCATGCTGAATACAAATCTGCTTTTGAAATATCACTGAATCATCTTTTTGACCTTTTATTCAGGCACTGAATGAAGTCAATTGAAGAAAATTATCTGATAATTTGCCTCGCCTCTACTGGGTATGGATCACTATCTTCGAATATTGAGAATATTTTCCATGATTATTTGAAGTATGGAAGTGTTTGAATATGTTGTTTTTCAATTTTGAAACAAAAAGTTTTTTGATGAAAAATATAGCCTGAACCTGTAATTTTTGGGACTTTTATGAAAAAAATAGATTTCCTTTGAAACCTCAATATAAGCAGTATTTTTCATGCTAAATACAAATATATAATTGAAACATGATTAAATCATCTTTTTGACCTTTAATTCAGGTATCCAAATGAAGTCAATTTAAAAACATCTAATCAATTGCACTGTGTCTGCTAGGTATGTATCATTTATCTTGGCATATTGTGATATAATTTCCATTATTATTTGAAGCATAGAAGTGGTTGTATATGTTATTTTTCAATTTTGAGACAAAAAGTTTTTTGAGTAAAAATATATCCTGGACTATTACCTGCAATTTTGGGCAATTTTATGAAAAAAATAGATTTCCTTTGAAACCTCATTATTAGCAGTATTCTTCATGCTGAATACAAATCTGCTTTTGAAATATCACTAAATCATCTTTTTGACCTTTAATTCAGGTATTGAATGAAGTCAATTCAAGAAAATTATCTGATAATTTGCCTCGTCTATACTGGGTATGGATCACTATCTTGGAATATTGAGATATATTTTCCATGATTATTTGATGTATGGAAGTGTTTGAATATGTTGTTTTACAATTTTGAAGCAAAAACATTTTTGATGAAAAATATAGCCTGAACTATTACCTGTAATTTTGGGCACTTTTGTGAAAAAAATAGATTTCCTTTGAAACCTCAATATAAGCAGTATTTTTCATGCTAAATACAAATATATAATTGAAACATGATTAAATCATCTTTTTGACCTTTAATTCAGGTATCCAAATGAAGTCAATTTAAAAACATCTAATCAATTGCACTGTGTCTGCTAGGTATGTATCATTTATCTTGGCATATTGTGATATAATTTCCATTATTATTTGAAGCATAGAAGTGGTTGTATATGTTATTTTTCAATTTTGAGACAAAAAGTTTTTTGAGTAAAAATATATCCTGGACTATTACCTGCAATTTTGGGCAATTTTATGAAAAAAATAGATTTCCTTTGAAACCTCATTATTAGCAGTATTCTTCATGCTGAATAGAAATCTTCTTTTGAAATATCATTAAATCATCTTTTTGACCTTTAATTCAGATATTGAATGAAGTCAATTCAAGAAAAGTTATATGAAAATTTGCGTCGTTTCCACTGGGTATGTATGATTATCTTGGAATATTGTGATACATTTTCCATGATTATTTGAAGTATGGAAGTGTTTGAATATGTTGTTTTTAATTTTGAAACAAAAAGTTTTTTGAGCAAAAATATAGCCTGGACTATTACCTGCAATTTTGGGCAATTTTATGAAAAACATAGATTTGCTTTGAAACCTCATTATTAGCAGTATTCTTCATGCTGAATACAAATCTGCTTTTGAAATATCACTAAATCATCTTTTTGACCTTTAATTCAGGTATTGAATGAAGTCAATTCAAGAAAATTATCTGATAATTTGCCTCGCCTCTACTGGGTATGGATCACTATCTTGGAATATTGAGATATATTTTCCATGATTATTTGAAGTATGGAAGTGTTTGAATATGTTGTTTTTCAATTTTGAAACAAAAAGTTTTTTGAGGAAAAATATAGCCTGAACTATTACCTGTAATTTTTGGGACTTTTATGAAAAAAATAGATTTCCTTTGAAACCTCAATATAAGCAGTATTTTTCATGCTAAATACAAATATATAATTGAAACATGATTAAATCATCTTTTTGACCTTTAATTCAGGTATCCAAATGAAGTCAATTTAAAAACATCTAATCAATTGCACTGTGTCTGCTAGGTATGTATCATTTATCTTGGCATATTGTGATATAATTTCCATTATTATTTGAAGCATAGAAGTGGTTGTATATGTTATTTTTCAATTTTGAGACAAAAAGTTTTTTGAGGAAAATATAGCCTGGACTATTACCTGCAATTTTGGGCAATTTTATGAAAAAAATAGATTTCCTTTGAAACCTCATTATTAGCAGTATTCTTCATGCTTAATAGAAATCTGCTTTTGAAATATCATTAAATCATCTTTTTGACCTTTAATTCAGATATTGAATGAAGTCAATTCAAGAAAATTATATGATAATTTGCGTTGTTTCCACTGGGTATGTATGATTATCTTGGAATATTGTGATACATTTTCCATGATTATTTGAAGTATGGAAGTGTTTGAATATGTTGTTTTTTAATTTTGAAACAAAAAGTTTTTTGAGCAAAAATATAGCCTGGACTATTACCTGCAATTTTGGGCAATTTTATGAAAAACATAGATTTGCTTTGAAACCTCATTATTAGCAGTATTCTTCATGCTGAATACAAATCTGCTTTTGAAATATCACTAAATCATCTTTTTGACCTTTAATTCAGGTATTGAATGAAGTCAATTCAAGAAAATTATCTGATAATTTGCCTCGCCTCTACTGGGTATGGATCACTATCTTGGAATATTGAGATATATTTTCCATGATTATTTGAAGTATGGAAGTGTTTGAATATGTTGTTTTTCAATTATGAAACAAAAAGTTTTTGAGGAAAAATATAGCCTGAACTATTACCTGTAATTTTTGGGACTTTTATGAAAAAAATAGATTTCCTTTGAAACCTCAATATAAGCAGTATTTTTCATGCTAAATACAAATATATAATTGAAACATGATTAAATCATCTTTTTGACCTTTAATTCAGGTATCCAAATGAAGTCAATTTAAAAACATCTAATCAATTGCACTGTGTCTGCTAGGTATGTATCATTTATCTTGGCATATTGTGATATAATTTCCATTATTATTTCAAGCATAGAAGTGGTTGTATATGTTATTTTTCAATTTTGAAACAAAAAGTTTTTTGAGGAAAAATATAGCCTGGACTATTACCTGCAATTTTGGGCAATTTTATGAAAAAAATAGATTTCCTGTGAAACCTCATTATTAGCAGTATTCTTCATGCTTAATAGAAATCTGCTTTTGAAATATCATTAAATCATCTTTTTGATCTTTAATTCAGATATTGAATGAAGTCAATTCAAGAAAATTATATGAAAATTTGCGTTGTTTCCACTGGGTATGTATGATTATCTTGGAATATTGTGATTCAGTTTCCATGATTATTTGAAGTATAGAAGTGTTTGAATATGTTGTTTTTTAATTTTGAAACAAAAATTTTTTATGATCAAAAATATAGCCTGGACTATTACCTGCAATTTTGGGCAATTTTATGAAAAACATAGATTTGCTTTGAAACCTCATTATTATCAGTATTCTTCATGCTGAATACAAATCTGCTTTTGAAATATCACTAAATCATCTTTTTGACCTTTAATTCAGGTATTTAATGAAGTCAATTCAAGAAAATTATCTGATAATTTGCCTCACCTCTACTGGGTATGGATCACTATCTTGGAATATTAAGATATATTTTCCATGATTATTTGAAGTATGGAAGTGTTTGAATATGTTGTTTTTCAATTTTGAAACAAAAAGTTTTTTGAGGAAAAATATAGCCTGAACTATTACCTGTAATTTTTGGGACTTTTATGAAAAAAATAGATTTCCTTTGAATCCTCAATATAAGCAGTATTTTTCATGCTAAATACAAATATATGTTTTGGGAGCAGCTAAATGAGTGTGTTAGCGGTTTTGATGCACGAGACCGGGTTATAGTGATGGGTGATTTGAATGCAAAGGTGAGTAATGTGGCAGTTGAGGGAATAATTGGTATGCATGGGGTGTTCAGTGTTGTAAATGGAAATGGTGAAGAGCTTGTAGATTTATGTGCTGAAAAAGGACTGATGATTGGGAATACCTGGTTTAAAAAGCGAGATATACATAAGTATACTTATGTAAGTAGGAGAGATGGCCAGAGAGCGTTATTGGATTACGTGTTAATTGACAGGCGCGCGAAAGAGAGACTTTTGGATGTTAATGTGCTGAGAGGTGCAACTGGAGGGATGTCTGATCATTATCTTGTGGAGGCTAAGGTGAAGATTAGTATGGGTTTTCAGAAAAGAGGAGTGAATGTTGGGGTGAAGAAGGTGGTGAGAGTAAGTGAGCTTGGGAAGGAGACCTGTGTGGGGAAGTACCAGGAGAGACTGTGTACAGAATGGAAAAAGGTGAGAACAATGGAAGTAAGGGGAGTGGGGGAGGAATGGGATGTATTTAGGGAATCAGTGATGGATTGCGCAAAAGATGCTTGTGGCATGAGAAGAGTGGGAGGTGGGCTGTTTAGAAAGGGTAGTGAGTGGTGGGATGAAGAAGTAAGAGTATTAGTGAAAGAGAAGAGAGAGGCATTTGGACGATTTTTGCAGGGAAAAAATGCAATTGAGTGGGAGAAGTATAAAAGAAAGAGACAGGAGGTCAAGAGAAAGGTGCAAGAGGTGAAAAAAAGGGCAAATGAGAGTTGGGGTGAGAGACTATCAGTAAATTTTAGGGAGAATAAAAAGATGTTCTGGAAGGAGGTAAATAGGGTGCGTAAGACAAGGGAGCAAATGGGAACTTCAGTGAAGGGCGCAAATGGGGAGGTGATAACAAGTAGCGGTGATGTGAGAAGGAGATGGAATGAGTATTTTGAAGGTTTGTTGAATGTGTCTGATGACAGAGTGGCAGATATAGGGTGTTTGGGTCGAGGTGGTGTGCAAAGTGAGAGGGTTAGGGAAAATGATTTGGTAAACAGAGAAGAGGTAGTAAAAGCTTTGCGGAAGATGAAAGCCGGCAAGGCAGCGGGTTTGGATGGTATTGCAGTGGAATTTATTAAAAAAGGGGGTGACTGTATTGTTGACTGGTTGGTAAGGTTATTTAATGTATGTATGACTCATGGTGAGGTGCCTGAGGATTGGCGGAATGCGTGCATAGTGCCATTGTACAAAGGCAAAGGGGATAAGAGTGAGTGCTCAAATTACAGAGGTATAAGTTTGTTGAGTATTCCTGGTAAATTATATGGGAGGGTATTGATCGAGAGGGTGAAGGCATGTACAGAGCATCAGATTGGGGAAGAGCAGTGCGGTTTCAGAAGTGGTAGAGGATGTGTGGATCAGGTGTTTGCTTTGAAGAATGTATGTGAGAAATACTTAGAAAAGCAAATGGATTTGTATGTAGCATTTATGGATCTGGAGAAGGCATATGATAGAGTTGATAGAGATGCTCTGTGGAAGGTATTAAGAATATATGGTGTGGGAGGCAAGTTGTTAGAAGCAGTGAAAAGTTTTTATCGAGGATGTAAGGCATGTGTACGTGTAGGAAGAGAGGAAAGTGATTGGTTCTCAGTGAATGTAGGTTTGCGGCAGGGGTGTGTGATGTCTCCATGGTTGTTTAATTTGTTTATGGATGGGGTTGTAAGGGAGGTAAATGCAAGAGTCCTGGAAAGAGGGGCAAGTATGAAGTCTGTTGGGGATGAGAGAGCTTGGGAAGTGAGTCAGTTGTTGTTCGCTGATGATACAGCGCTGGTGGCTGATTCATGTGAGAAACTGCAGAAGCTGGTGACTGAGTTTGGTAAAGTGTGTGGAAGAAGAAAGTTGAGAGTAAATGTGAATAAGAGCAAGGTTATTAGGTGCAGTAGGGGTGAGGGTCAAGTCAATTGGGAGGTGAGTTTGAGTGGAGAAAGGCTGGAGGAAGTGAAGTGTTTTAGATATCTGGGAGTGGATCTGTCAGCGGATGGAACCATGGAAGCGGAAGTGGATCATAGGGTGGGGGAGGGGGCGAAAATTTTGGGAGCCTTGAAAAATGTGTGGAAGTCGAGAACATTATCTCGGAAAGCGAAAATGGGTATGTTTGAGGGAATAGTGGTTCCAACAATGTTGTATGGTTGCGAGGCGTGGGCTATGGATAGAGATGTGCGCAGGAGGATGGATGTGCTGGAAATGAGATGTTTGAGGACAATGTGTGGTGTGAGGTGGTTTGATCGAGTAAGTAACGTAAGGGTAAGAGAGATGTGTGGAAATAAAAAGAGCGTGGTTGAGAGAGCAGAAGAGGGTGTTTTGAAATGGTTTGGGCACATGGAGAGAATGAGTGAGGAGAGATTGACCAAGAGGATATATGTGTCGGAGGTGGAGGGAACGAGGAGAAGAGGGAGACCAAATTGGAGGTGGAAAGATGGAGTGAAAAAGATTTTGTGTGATCGGGGCCTGAACATGCAGGAGGGTGAAAGGAGGGCAAGGAATAGAGTGAATTGGAGTCATGTGGTATACAGGGGTTGACGTGCTGTCAGTGGATTGAATCAAGGCATGTGAAGCGTCTGGGGTAAACCATGGAAAGCTGTGTAGGTATGTATATTTGCGTGTGTGGACGTGTGTATGTACATGTGTATGGGGTGGGGTTGGGCCATTTCTTTCGTCTGTTTCCTTGCGCTACCTCGCAAACGCGGGAGACAGCGACAAAGTATAAAAAAAAAAAAAAAAAAAAAAAAAAATAATTGAAACATGATTAAATCATCTTTTTGACCTTTAATTCAGGTATCCAAATGAAGTCAATTTAAAAACATCTAATCGATTGCACTGTGTCTGCTAGGTATGTATCATTTATCTTGGCATATTGTGATATATTTTCCATTATCATTTGAAGCATAGAAGTGGTTGTATATGTTATTTTTCAATTTTGAGACAAAAAGTTTTTTGAGTAAAAATATATCCTGGACTATTACCTGCAATTTTGGGCAATTTTATGAAAAAAATAGATTTCCTTTGAAACCTCATTATTAGCAGTATTCTTCATGCTGAATAGAAATCTTCTTTTGAAATATCATTAAATCATCTTTTTGACCTTTAATTCAGATATTGAATGAAGTCAATATAAGAAAGTTATATGATAATTTGCGTCGTTTCCACTGGGTATGTATGAATATCTTGGAATATTGTGATACATTTTCCATGATTATTTGAAGTATGGAAGTGTTTGAATATGTTGTTTTTCAATTATGAAACAAAAAGTTTTTTGAGCAAAAATATAGCCTGGACTATTACCTGCAATTTTGGGCAATTTTATGAAAAAAATAGATTTCCTTTGAAACCTCATTATTAGCAGTATTCTTCATGCTGAATACAAATCTGCTTTTGAAATATCACTAAATCATCTTTTTGACCTTTAATTCATGTACTGAATGAAGTCAATTCAAGAAAATTATCTGATAATTTGCCTCGCCTCTACTGGGTATGGATCACTATTTTGGAATATTGAGATATATTTTCCATGATTATTTGAAGTATGGAAGTGTTTGAATATGTTGTTTTTCAATTTAGAAACAAAAAATTTTGAAACCTGTAATTTTTGGGACTTTTATGAAAAAAATAGATTTCCTTTGAAACCTCAATATAAGCAGTATTTTTCATGCTAAATACAAATATATAATTGAAACATGATTAAATCATCTTTTTGACCTTTAATTCAAGTATCCAAATGAAGTCAATTTAAAAACATCTAATCAATTGACTGTGTCTGCTAGGTATGTATCATTTATCTTGGCATATTGTGATATAATTTCCATTATTATTTGAAGCATAGAAGTGGTTGTATATGTTATTTTTCAATTTTGAAACAAAAAGTTTTTTGAGGAAAAATATAACCTGCAATTTTGGGCAATTTTATGAAAGAAATAGATTTCCTTTGAAACCTCATTATTAGCAGTATTCTTCATGCTTAATAGAAATCTGCTTTTGAAATATCATTAAATCATCTTTTTGACCTTTAATTCAGATATTGAATGAAGTCAATTCAAGAAAATTATATAAAAATTTGCGTTGTTTCCACTGGGTATGTATGATTATCTTGGAATATTGTGATACAGTTTCCATAATTATTTGATGTATGGAAGTGTTTGAATATGTTGTTTTTTAATTTTGAAACAAAAAGTTTTTTGAGCAATTTTGGGCAATTTTATGAAAAACATAGATTTGCTTTGAAACCTCATTATTAGCAGTATTCTTCATGCTGAATACAAATCTGCTTTTGAAATATCACTAAATCATCTTTTTGACCTTTAATTCAGGTATTGAATGAAGTCAATTCAAGAAAATTATCTGATAATTTGCCTCGTCTATACTGGGTATGGATCACTATCTTGGAATATTGAGATATATTTTCCATGATTATTTGAAGTATGGAAGTGTTTGAATATGTTGTTTTACAATTTTGAAGCAAAAAGATTTTTGATGAAAAATATAGCCTGAACTATTACCTGTAATTTTGGGCACTTTTGTGAAAAAAATAGATTTCCTTTGAAACCTAAATATAAGCAGTATTTTTCATGCTAAATACAAATATATAATTGAAACATGATTAAATCATGTTTTTGACCTTTAATACAGGTATCCAAATGAAGTCAATTTAAAAACATCTAATCAATTGCACTGTGTCTGCTAGGTATGTATCATTTATCTAGGTATATTGTGATATAATTTCTATTATTATTTGAAGCATAGAAGTGGTTGAATATGTTATTTTTCAATTTTGAAACAAAAAGTTTTTTGAGGAAAAATATTTTATGAAAAAAATAGATTTCCTGTGAAACCTCATTATTAGCAGTATTCTTCATGCTTAATAGAAATCTGCTTTTGAAATATCATTAAATCATCTTTTTGATCTTTAATTCAGATATTGAATGAAGTCAATTCAAGAAAATTATATGAAAATTTGCGTTGTTTCCACTGGGTATGTATGATTATCTTGGAATATTGTGATACATTTTCCATGATTATTTGAAGTATGGAAGTGTTTCAATATGTTGTTTTTCAATTTTGAAACAAAAAGTTTTTTGAGCAAAATTATATGAAAAAAATAGATTTGCTTTGAAACCTCATTATTAGCAGTATTCTTCATGCTGAATATAAATCTGCTTTTGAAATATCACTAAATCATCTTTTTGACCTTTAATTCAGGTACTGAATGAAGTCAATTCAAGAAAATTATCTGATAATTTGCCTCGCCTCTACTGGGTATGGATCACTATCTTGGAATATTGAGATATATTTTCCATGTTTTTTTGAAGTATGTAAGTGTTTGAATATGTTGTTTTACAATTTTGAAACAAAAAGTTTTTTGAGGAAAAATATAGCCTGAAATATAACCTGTAATTTTGGGCACTTTTGTGAAAAAATAGATTTCCTTTGAAACCTCAATATAAGCAGTATTTTTCATGCTAAATACAAATATATAATTGAAACATGATTAAATCATCTTTTTGACCTTTAATTCAGGTATCCAAATGAAGTCAATTTAAAAACATCTAATCAATTGCACTGTGTCTGCTAGGTATGTATCATTTATCTTGGCATATTGTGATATAATTTCCATTATTATTTGAAGCATAGAAGTGGTTGTATATGTTATTTTTCAATTTTGAAACAAAAAGTTTTTTGAGGAAAAATATAGCCTGGACTATTACCTGCAATTTTGGGCAATTTTATGAAAAAAATAGATTTCCTTTGAAACCTCATTATTAGCAGTATTCTTCATGCTGAATAGAAATCTTCTTTTGAAATATCATTAAATCATCTTTTTGACCTTTAATTCAGATATTGAATGAAGTCAATTCAAGAAAGTTATATGATAATTTGCGTCGTTTCCACTGGGTATGTATGATTATCTTGGAATATTGTGATACATTTTCCATGATTATTTGAAGTATGGAAGTGTTTGAATATGTTGTTTTTCAATTATGAAACAAAAAGTTTTTTGAGCAAAAATATAGCCTGGACTATTACCTGCAATTTTGGGCAATTTTATGAAAAAAATAGATTTCCTTTGAAACCTCATTATTAGCAGTATTCTTCATGCTGAATACAAATCTGCTTTTGAAATATCACTAAATCATCTTTTTGACCTTTAATTCAGGTACTGAATGAAGTCAATTCAAGAAAATTATCTGATAATTTGCCTCGCCTCTACTGGGTATGGATCACTATCTTGGAATATTGAGATATATTTTCCATGATTATTTGAAGTATGGAAGTGTTTGAATATGTTGTTTTTCAATTTTGAAACAAAAAGTTTTTTGAGGAAAAATATAGCCTGAACTATTACCTGTAATTTTTGGGACTTTTATGAAAAAAATAGATTTCCTTTGAAACCTCAATATAAGCAGTATTTTTCATGCTAAATACAAATATATAATTGAAACATGATTAAATCATCTTTTTGACCTTTAATTCAGGTATCCAAATGAAGTCAATTTAAAAACATCTAATCAATTGCACTGTGTCTGCTAGGTATGTATCATTTATCTTGGCATATTGTGATATAATTTCCATTATTATTTGAAGCATAGAAGTGGTTGAATATGTTATTTTTCAATTTTGAGACAAAAAGTTTTTTGAGGAAAAATATAGCCTGGACTATTACCTGCATAGAAGTGGTTGATATGTTATTTTTCAATTTTGAGACAAAAGTTTTTTGAGGAAAAATATTACCTGGATCTCAATTTTGGGCAATTTTATGAAAAAATAGATTTCCTTTGAAACCTCATTATTAGCAGTATTCTTCATGCTTAATAGAAATCTACTTTTGAAATATCATTAAATCATCTTTTTGACCTTTAATTCAGATATTGCATGAAGTCAATTCAAGAAAATTATATGAAAATTTGCGTTGTTTCCACTGGGTATGTATGATTATCTTGGAATATTGTGATACAATTTCCATGATTATTTGAAGTATGGAAGTGTTTGCATATGTTGTTTTTCAATTATGAAACAAAAAGTTTTTTGAGCAAAAATATAGCCTGGACTATTACCTGCAATTTTGGGCAATTTTATGAAAAACATAGATTTCCTTTGAAACCTCATTATTAGCAGTATTCTTCATGCTGAATACAAATCTGCTTTTGACATATCACTGAATCATCTTTTTGACCTTTAATTCAGGTACTGAATGAAGTCAACTCAAGAAAATTATCTGATAATTTGCCTCTTCTCTACTGGGTATGGATCACTATCTTCGAATATTGAGATATATTTTCCATGATTATTTGAAGTATGGAAGTGTTTGAATATGTTGTTTTTCAATTTTGAAACAAAAAGTTTTTCGAGGAAAAATATAGCCTGAACTATTACCTGTAATTTTTGGGACTTTTATGAAAAAAATAGATTTCCTTTGAAACCTCAATATAAGCAGTATTTTTCATGCTAAATAGAAATATATAATTGAAACATGATTAAATAATCTTTTTGACCTTTAATTCAGGTATCCAAATGAAGTCAATTTAAAAACATCTAATCAATTGCACTGTGTCTGCTAGGTATGTATCATTTATCTTGGCATATTGTGATATAATTTCCATTATTATTTGAAGCATAGAAGTGGTTGTATATGTTATTTTTCAATTTTGAAACAAAAAGTTTTTTGAGGAAAAATATAGCCTGGACTATTACCTGCAATTTTGGGCAATTTTATGAAAAAAATAGATTTCCTTTGAAACCTCATTATTAGCAGTATTCTTCATGCTTAATAGAAATCTGCTTTTGAAATATCATTAAATCATCTTTTTGACCTTTAATTCAGATATTGAATGAAGTCAATTCAAGAAAATTATATGAAAATTTGCGTTGTTTCCACTGGGTATGTATGATTATCTTGGAATATTGTGATACAGTTTCCATGATTATTTGAAGTATGGAAGTGTTTGAATATGTTGTTTTTTAATTTTGAAACAAAAAGTTTTTTGAGCAAAAATATAGCCTGGACTATTACCTGCAATTTTGGGCAATTTTATGAAAAACATAGATTTCCTTTGAAACCTCATTATTAGCAGTATTCTTCATGCTGAATACAAATCTGCTTTTGAAATATCACTAAATCATCTTTTTGACCTTTAATGCAGGTATTGAATGAAGTCAATTCAAGAAAATCATCTGATAATTTGCCTCGTCTATACTGCGTATGGATCGCTATCTTGGAATATTGAGATATATTTTCCATGATTATTTGAAGTATGGAAGTGTTTGAATATGTTGTTTTTCAATTATGAAACAAAAAGTTTTTTGAGCAAAAATATAGCCTGGACTATTACCTGCAATTTTGGGCAATTTTATGAAAAAAACAGATTTCCTTTGAAACCTCATTATTAGCAGTATTCTTCATGCTGAATACAAATCTGCTTTTGACATATCACTGAATCATCTTTTTGACCTTTTATTCAGGCACTGAATGAAGTCAATTCAAGAAAATTATCTGATAATTTGCCTCGCCTCTACTGGGTATGGATCACTATCTTCGAATATTGAGATATATTTTCCATGATCATTTGAAGTATGGAAGTGTTTGAATATGTTGTTTTTCAATTTTGAAACAAAAAGTTTTTTGAGGAAAAATATAGCCTGAACCTGTAATTTTTGGGACTTTTATGAAAAAAATAGATTTCCTCTGAAACCTCAATATAAGCAGTACTTTTCATGCTAAATACAAATATATAATTGAAACATGATTAAATCATCTTTTTGACCTTTAATTCAGGTATCCAAATGAAGTCAATTTAAAAACATCTAATCAATTGCACTGTGTCTGCTAGGTATGTATCATTTATCTTGGCATATTGTGATATAATTTCCATTATTATTTGAAGCATAGAAGTGGTTGAATATATTATTTTTCAAATTTGAAACAAAAAGTTTTTTGAGGAAAAATATAGCCTGGACTATTATTACCTGCAATTTTGGGCAATTTTATGAAAAAAATAGATTTCCTTTGAAACCTCATTATTAGCAGTATTCTTCATGCTGAATAGAAATCTGATTTTGAAGTATCATTAAATCATCTTTTTGACCTTTAATTCAGATATTGAATGAAGTCAATATAAGAAAATTATACGATAATTTGCGTTGTTTCCACTGAGTATGTATGATTATCTTGGAATATTGTGATACATTTTCCATGATTATTTCAAGTATGGAAGTGTTTGAATAAGTTGTTTTTCAATTATGAAACAAAAAGTTTTTTGAGCAAAAATTTTGGGCAATTTTATGAAAAAAATAGATTTCCTTTGAAACCTCATTATTAGCAGTATTCTTCATACTGAATACAAATCTGCTTTTGAAATATCACTGAATCATCTTTTTGACCTTTAATTCATGTACTGAATGAAGTCAATTCAAGAAAATTATCTGATAATTTGCCTCGCCTCTACTGGGTATGGATCACTATCTTGGAATATTGAGATATATTTTCCATGATCATTTGAAGTATGGAAGTGTTTGAATATGTTGTTTTTCAATTTTGAAACAAAAAGTTTTCTGAGGAAAAATATAGCCTGAACTATTACCTGTAATTTTTGGGACTTTTATGAAAAAAATAGATTTCCTTTGAAACCTCAATATAAGCAGTATTTTTCATGCTAAATACAAATATATAATTGAAACATGATTAAATCATCTTTTTGACCTTTAATTCAGGTATCCAAATGAAGACAATTTAAAAACATCTAATCAATTGCACTGTGTCTGCTAGGTATGTATCATTTATCTTGGCATATTGTGATATAATTTCCATTATTATTTCAAGCATAGAAGTGGTTGTATATGTTATTTTTCAATTTTGAAACAAAAAGTTTTTTGAGGAAAAATATAGTCTGGACTATTATCAGTAATTTTGGGCAATTTTATGAAAAAATAGATTTCCTTTGAAACCTCATTATTAGCAGTATTCTTCATGCTTAATAGAAATCTGCTTTTGAAATATCATTAAATCATATTTTTGATCTTTAATTCAGATATTGAATGAAGTCAATTCAAGAAAATTATATGAAAATTTGCGTTGTTTCCACTGGGTATGTATGATTATCTTGGAATATTGTGATACATTTTCCATGATTATTTGAAGTATGGAAGTGTTTGAATATGTTGTTTTTCAATTTTGAAACAAAAAGTTTTTTGAGCAAAAATATAGCCTGGACTATTACCTGCAATTTTGGGCAATTATATGAAAAAAATAGATTTGCTTTGAAACCTCATTATTAGCAGTATTCTTCATGCTGAATATAAATCTGCTTTTGAAATATCACTAAATCATCTTTTTGACCTTTAATTCAGGTACTGAATGAAGTCAATTCAAGAAAATTATCTGATAATTTGCCTCGCCTCTACTGGGTATGGATCACTATCTTGGAATATTGAGATATATTTTCCATGATTTTTTGAAGTATGTAAGTGTTTGAATATGTTGTTTTACAATTTTGAAACAAAAAGTTTTTTGAGGAAAAATATAGCCTGAAATATAACCTGTAATTTTGGGCACTTTTGTGAAAAAATAGATTTCCTTTGAAACCTCAATATAAGCAGTATTTTTCATGCTAAATACAAATATATAATTGAAACATGATTAAATCATCTTTTTGACCTTTAATTCAAGTATCCAAATGAAGTCAATTTAAAAACATCTAATCAATTGCACTGTGTCTGCCAGGTATTTATCATTTATCTTGGCATATTGTGATATAATTTCCATTATTATTTTTAGCATAGAAGTGGTTGAATATGTTATTTATCAATTTTGAAACAAAAAGTTTTTTGAGGAAAAATATAGCCTCGACTATTTTGGTCAATTTTATGAAAAAAATAATTTCCTTTGAAACCTCATTATTAGCAGTATTCTTCATGCTGAATAGAAATCTTCTTTTGAAATATCATTAAATCATCCTTTTGATCTTTAATTCAGATATTGAATGAAGTCAATTCAAGAAAGTTATATGATAATTTGCGTCGTTTCCACTGGGTATGTATGATTACCTTGGAATATTGTGATACATTTTCCATGATTATTTGAAGTATGGAAGTGTTTGAATATGTTGTTTTTCAGTTATGAAACAAAAAGTTTTTTGAGCAAAAATATAGCCTGGACTATTAATAACCTGCAATTTTGGGCAATTTTATGAAAAAAATAGATTTGCTTTGAAACCTCATTATTATCAGTATTCTTCATGCTGAATACAAATCTGCTTTTGAATTATCACTGAATCATCTTTTTGACCCTTAATTCAGGTACTGAATGAAGTCAATTCAAGAAAATTATCTGATAATTTGCCTCGCCTCTACTGGGTATGGATCACTATCTTGGAATATTGAGATATATTTTCCATGATTATTTGAAGTATGGAAGTGTTTGAATATGTTGTTTTTCAATTTTGAAACAAAAAGTTTTTTCAGGAAAAATATAGCCTGAACTATTACCTGTAATTTTTGGGATTTTTATGAAAAAAATAGATTTCCTTTGAAACCTCAATATAAGCAGTATTCATCATGCTAAATACAAATATATAATTGAAACATGATTAAATCATCTTTTTGACCTTTAATTCAGGTATCCAAATGAAGTCAATTTAAAAACATCTAATCAATTGCACTGTGTCTGCTAGGTATGTATCATTTATCTTGGCATATTGTGATATAATTTCCATTATTATTTCAAGCATAGAAGTGGTTGAATATGTTATTTTTCAATTTTGAGACAAAAAGTTTTTTGAGGAAAAATATAGCCTGGACTATTACCTGCAATTTTGGGCAATTTTATGAAAAAATAGATTTCCTTTGAAACCTCATTATTAGCAGTATTCTTCATGCTTAATAGAAATCTACTTTTGAAATATCATTAAATCATCTTTTTGACCTTTAATTCAGATATTGCATGAAGTCAATTCAAGAAAATTATATGAAAATTTGCGTTGTTTCCACTGGGTATGTATGATTATCTTGGAATATTGTGATACAATTTCCATGATTATTTGAAGTATGGAAGTGTTTGCATATGTTGTTTTTCAATTATGAAACAAAAAGTTTTTTGAGCAAAAATATAGCCTGGACTATTACCTGCAATTTTGGGCAATTTTATGAAAAACATAGATTTCCTTTGAAACCTCATTATTAGCAGTATTCTTCATGCTGAATACAAATCTGCTTTTGAAATATCACTAAATCATCTTTTTGACCTTTAATTCAGGAACTGAATGAAGTCAATTCAAGAAAATTATCTGATAATTTGCCTCGCCTCTACTGGGTATGGATCACTATCTTGGAATATTGAGATATATTTTCCATGATTATTTGAAGTATGGAAGTGTTTGAATATGTTGTTTTTCAATTTTGAAACAAAAAGTTTTTTGAGGAAAAATATAGCCTGAACTATTACCTGTAATTTTGGGCACTTTTATGAAAAAAAATAGATTTCCTTTGAAACCTTAATATAAGCAGTATTTTTCATGTTAAATACAAATATATAATTGAAACATGATTAAATCATCTTTTTGACCTTTGATTCAGGTATCCAAATGAAGTCAATTTAGAAACATCTAATCAATTGCACTGTGTCTGCTAGGTATGTATCATTTATCTTGGCATATTGTGATACAATTTCCATTATTATTTGAAGCATAGAAGTGGTTGAATATGTTATTTTTCAATTTTGAAACAAAAAGTTTTTTGAGGAAAAATATAGCCTGGACTATTACCTGCAATTTTGGGCAATTTTAAGAAAAAAATAGATTTCCTTTGAAACCTCATTATTAGCAGTATTCTTCATGCTTAATAGAAATCTGCTTTTGAAATATCATTAGATCATCTTTTTGACCTTTAATTCAGATATTGAATGAAGTCAATTCAAGAAAGTTATATGATAATTTGCGTCGTTTCCACTGGGTATATTGGAATATTGTGATACATTTTCCATGATTATTTGAAGTATGGAAGTGTTTGAATATGTTGTTTTTCAATTATGAAACAAAAAGTTTTTTGAGCAAAAATATACCCTGGACTATTACCTGCAATTTTGGGCAATTTTATGAAAAAAATAGATTTCCTTTGAAACCTCATTATTAGCAGTATTCTTCATGCTGAATACAAATCTTCTTTTGAAATATCATTAAATCATCTTTTTGACCTTTAATTCAGGTATTGAATGAAGTCAATTCAAGAAAATTATCTGATAATTTGCCTCGCCTCTACTGGGTATGGATCACTATCTTGGAATATTGAGATATATTTTCCATGATTATTTGAAGTATGGAAGTGTTTGAATATGTTGTTTTTCAATTTTGAAACAAAAAGTTTTTTGAGGAAAAATATAGCCTGAACTATTACCTGTAATTTTGGGGACTTTTATGAAAAAAATAGAATTCCTTTGAAACCTCAATATAAGCAGTATTTTTCATGCTAAATACAAATATATAATTGAAACATGATTAAATCATCTTTTAGACCTTTAATTCAGGTATCCAAATGAAGTCAATTTAAAAACATCTAATCAATTGCACTGTGTCTGCTAGGTATGTATCATTTATCTTGGCATATTGTGATATAATTTCCATTATTATTTGAAGCATAGAAGTGGTTGAATATGTTATTTTTCAAATTTGAAACAAAAAGTTTTTTGAGGAAAAATATAGCCTGGACTATTACCTGCAATTTTGGACAATTTTATGAAAAAAATAGATTTCCTTTGAAACCTCATTATTAGCAGTATTCTTCATGCTTAATAGAAATCTGCTTTTGAAATATCATTAAATCATCTTTTTGACATTTAATTCAGATATTGAATGAAGTCAATTCAAGAAAATTATATGATAATTTGCGTTGTTTCCACTGGGTATGTATGATTATCTTGGAATATTGTGATACATTTTCTATGATTATTTGCAGTATGGAAGTGTTTGAATATGTTGTTTTTCAATTTTGAAACAAAAGTTTTTTGAGCAAAAATATACCCTGGACTATTACCTGCAATTTTGGGCAATTTTATGAAAAAAATAGATTTGCTTTGAAACCTCATTATTAGCAGTATTCTTCATGCTGAATACAAATCTGCTTTTGAAATATCACTAAATCATCTTTTTGACCTTTAATTCAGGTATTGAATGAGGTCAAGAAAATTATCTGATAACTTGCCTCGCCTCTACTGGGTATGAATCATTATCTTGGAATAATGTGATATATTTTTAATGATTATCTGAAGTATGGAAGTGTTTGAATATGTTGTTTTTCAATTTTGAAACAAAAAGTTTTTTGAGGAAAAGTATAGCCTGAACTATTACCTGTAATTTTGGGCAATTTTATGAAAAAAATAGATTTCCTTTGAAACCTCAATATAAGCAGTATTTTTCATGCTAGATAGAAATATATAATTGAAACATGATTAATTCATCTTTTTGACCTTTAATTCAGGTATCCAAATGAAGTCAATTTAAAAACATCTAATCAATTGCACTGTGTCTGCTAGGTATATATCATTTATCTTGGCATATTGTGATATATTTTCCATGATTATTTGAAGCATAGAAGTGTTTGAATACGTTATTTTTCAATTTTGAAACAAAAAGTTTTTTGAGGAAAAATATAGCCTGAACTACTACCTGCAATTTTGGGCAATTTTATGAAAAAAATAGATTTCCTTTGAAACCACATTATTAGCAGTATTCTTCATGCTTAATAGAAATCTGCTTTTGAAATATCATTAAATCATCTTTTTGACCTTTAATTCAGATACTGAATGAAGTCAATTGAAGAAATTATATGACAATTTGCGTCGTTTCCACTGGGTATGTATGATTATCTTGGAACATTGTGATACATTTTCCGTGATTATTTGAAGTATGGAAGTGTTTGAATGTGTTGTTTTTCAATTTTGAAACAAAAAGTTTTTTGAGCAAAAATATACCCTGGACTATTACCTGCAATTTTGGGCAATTTTATGAAAAAAAATAGATTTGCTTTGAAACCTCATTATTAGCAGTATTCTTCATGCTGAATGCAAATCTGCTTTTGAAATATTACTAAATCATCTTTTTGACCTTTAATTCAGGTATTGAATGAAGTCAATTCAAGAAAATTATCTGATAATTTGCCTCGCCTCTACTGGGTATGGATCACTATCTTGGAATATTGTGATATATTTTCCATGATTATTTGAAGTATGGAAGTGTTTGAATATGTTGTTTTTCAATTTTGAAACAAAATGTTTTTTCAGGAAAAATATAACCTGCAATTTTGGCACTTTTATGAAAAATATAGACTTCCCTTGAAACTTCAATATTAGCAGTATTTCTCATGGGAAATACAAATATACTATTAAAATATGATTAAACCATCTTTTTGACCTTTAATTCAGGTATCCAAATGAAGTCAATTTAAAAACATCTAATCAATTGCACTGTGTCTGCTAGGTATGTAAAATTTATCTCGGCATATTGTGATATATTTTCCATGATTATTTGAAGCATAGAAGTGTTTGAATATGTTAATTTTCAATTTTGAAACAAAAAGTTTTTGAGGAAAAATATAGCCTGAACTCTTACCTGCAATTTTGAGCAAATTCATGAAAAAAACAGATTTGCTTTGAAACCTCATAATTAGCAGTATTCTTCATGCTTAATAGAAATCTAGTTTTGAAATATGATTATATCATCTTTTTGACCTTTAATTCATATATTGAATGAAGTCAATTGAAGAAAATCATATGATAATTTGCGTCGTTTCCAATGGGTATGTAATTATCTTGGAATATTTTGATACATTTTCCATGATTGTTTGAAGTATGTACGTGTTTGAATATGTTGTTTTTCAATTTTGAAACAAAAAGTTGTTTGAGCAAAAATATAGCCTGTAATTTCTGGTACTTTTCTCCGAAAAATAGATTTTCTTTAAAACTTCACCATTAGCATTTTTTTCATGCTGAATACAAATATGCTGTTAAAATACCATTAATCATCTTATGACCTTTAATTCAGTTGTTAAACGAAGTCAATTTAAGAATATTATCTGATCATTTGCATCATCTCTACCGGGTATGCACCATTATCTTTGTATAATGTGATATATTTTCCATGATTATTTGAAGTATAGAAGTATTTGAATATGTTGTTTTTCAATTTGAAGCAAAAAGGTTTTTGAGCAAAAATATAGCCTGCAATTTTTGGTACTTATCTCAAAAAACTAGAATTCCTTTAAAATCTCATAATTAGTAATACCAGCATTTTCCATGCTGAATACAAATCTGCTGTTAAAATATTGTTAAATTGTCTTCATGACATTTAATTCAGGTGCTAAATGAAGTGAGCTAAAATATACCCTGAACTATTACCTGCAAATTTTGGTATTTCTATATTAATTATCACCTCCTCGCACAAGGTATGAACATTTGTTGTCAACAAAATGAATAACTCACAGGAGTCAAAGAAAGTAGTCATGAAGCATTAAATTTCCAAAAATTGGCATCTTGTATATATCACCTATTGTCCTATAGCCACTCACAAGTAACAGTATAATCACTACATAGAAGAAAATATGCATTTCATCCTCGCTTGCAAATGGAGGAAATGTTTCCCTGAGATACTGATAACATCCATTTGTTTCCTCCACAATCTTTTCCATTAGTTCTGTGTCAATAAACTATAGAAAAAAAAAGTTCCACTTAACAAGTAATCTTTAATTTCTGAATTTGAGGAATGAAATGATGCCTGCTCCATCCCCACTAACCATACACCATGTTCGTTCTGGAGACAGTGCAAGTGGATAATCACCATCTCCCCAAGAAATCAATATACCATATCTTCATTTGATTGACATTCATCTCTTATTAAAACACTAAGGCAATCAGAACCATGTCCAGCAAGAATAATTAGAGGGGTTGGAAAGGTGTGGCAGCAGCCTGCAGTTGTTGTACTACTCTCTTTGCCATGGTCAAGCACATTGACTCATGCAATTTGGAAAAAAAAAAGCCCATATCTTATAGCATAATTATGAATTATGCCAGTTAAGTCTCCTATCAACCTGAGAGTTTTGAATGCAGAAACCACATATGTACCAGCAGCAGTGAACCTTCGTTCTTCTAAGAGACCACATATTTACCAATCACAGTGAATGGGTTAAAAAGTTGCATGGTAGCACAAAAATTTTAAGAGACTGGGCCCCAAAAGTTATAACTTCCTAGCTTTAATGAACAAACAGCTAACACCAATATTTCATCTCATATTTATGACTCAAAAAAACAGCTATTTCCACATGTGTTATAATAACTATGAATTTCACTTCACATCTTGATATTCTTATATTGGAAAATGCCTTCACAAAGTTGTATCCTCCCTTCGAACTCTCTGTAAAAAAAAAAAAATAAGCACACAAACAAATCAGTGTGATTATGAACAGCGTTATATGCATAAACAACACAGCCCATTCACTGAAAACAAAAAGCTTTGTAATTAATCACCTAGGTTTCAACTTCTGTGATATAAAAATACCAGCAAAAAGTGAGAGCATGTGCATACAAGGTAACTGAGCAGAAATTATTAGGTTGATGTCATGAAGGCATTAAGATAAAAATAACTGAAACATAACTGCACTGAACACTGATGTAATCATGAGACAAGCAGTTATGATGCTTCCTTGGAAAAAATGTGGTCATGGGAGTTTAATGATCAACCCAATTTAAAAAGGCATCCTTAATTTTTTCATTTACAAAGAGCTTGTATAGGGGTGTGAAAATGGATGAAAGTTCAAGTGAATAAAAATAACATTCCACTTTTATACCAGCAATGAAGTGCCTTTCTTGCATTGGAAAGGTAACATCAGAAATAACAAACAATGGCCTCAGTTTGTATACAACCACTCTTTAGCAGCCATGTATAATGTTCCAAAACCAGCATTTACCATTCACAACTAAGCCCCACAGGCTATTCCATGGTTTAGACTGATTATCTCCAATGCCCTGGTTCAGCTAGCAGCATATGTCCCAATATTCCACATCAAGCCATCCTATTTCACCCTCCTGAGTGTTCAAGCTCCAGTACCTCAAAGCCTCTTTTACACCAACCTTCTGTCTCATTCTTGGTCTCCCCCTCACCCTTGCTCTCTCCATTTTTGAACACAGACCCTCTAAGTCAGCCTTTCTTCACTCATTTTCTCCATGCATATGAACCATTTCAGCATACCCTGATTAGTTCCCTCAATCAGACTGCACTAACTACCACTCCTCTCTCTCACACAATCAGCCCACCTCATTTCAACTATGCTAACTCTCTTCCTTTCCTTTGCATTCAAGGTCTGTGACTTCCATCCATACAGCAATGCTGGGAAACCTATACCCATTTTTGCCCTGGACCATGAACTCTCCTTCAACATATATGTATGTGGTTCAAAACTATCATTTATTCATAATACATATAAAATACTGTGAGCATAATATAAATCTACACATGCTACTCATATAATAGAACTAAAGGGACTGAGTAGCATCCCTCAAAGAGACGC
Source organism: Panulirus ornatus (assembly GCF_036320965.1). Classification (NCBI taxonomy): domain Eukaryota; kingdom Metazoa; phylum Arthropoda; class Malacostraca; order Decapoda; family Palinuridae; genus Panulirus; species Panulirus ornatus. The sequence goes on along the minus strand of NC_092230.1, from coordinate 43,521,679 downwards.
TACACCATGTGGGTACAGTCCAACTCAAAAAGCAGATTAAGGAAGCACTGTGAAGAGTGGTCAAATGTGTGTTTGTTCCTTGTGGCCCATATATAACCAAAGTATGTAAAAAAAAATCATAGGACTGATACAAATATAAACATGATGATCATTCAATCATAAGGATCAAATACAAAAATAATCATGAACCGACTGTTTTTACCATAATCAATACACGTGGCAATGATAAACTAGAAGAATTTTTTAATATAAATTAAAAGGTGCATAAAGTATGCACTTACCTTAAATACTAGGCAGTATGACAGGGGAAGTGGACTGCTTGTCTCACCCAGGATGGGTGACAATCATTTCAGAGTTAACATCTGCAGCACTAAGATTAATCACTTTCAGTTTTGTATCTGGCCATAAAACCTCCAACCTGAAGACACAAAATAAAAACTTGAAGACATTCAGTGTAATCATTCAGACATTAAAGGAAGAACCAATAACAAACTCATACCTTTCTTACGTATCAGTGCAAAAACAAAATTAACATGTCTATCCTATTCCTTTATTTGGATCTAAGGTCCAAGAATCACATCTATACAACACCGATGGCACTACAGTGCCTCCAAATATACTGAATTTTCCCTAACAGACAGACTTCAACTACAAGCCCCTCAAAGCACTCAAGTATACCCCTATCTGACTATACTTGAGGACAATATGTGCTGTGATGAAGGATGATCTATCTATCTATCTATTTATCTATCTATCTATCTATCTATTTATCTATCTATATCTCTGAAAACTGTTCCAACTGGAAATCCCTTAAGGGGGTGGCCATGGAAATAGAGATTCCATAGCTAGTGAACTCTAGTGCCACTTCTTAGCCTTTAATGCCTCACCCTTAACAGGCCATTGGCAGAGAGCATCTCTGCAGGAAAATCTAGTAATGAAGATTGACCTGTTTGGGTTAAACGTTGTCAAGTGTTATGTGTAACAAGGAGAGACTGTATGTTTGTGGACAGAATGCCAGTAGTCCATGTGTGGGTAAGGCAGAAAGGAAAGGCAGCAACCTGGGTCAGAGGAGCGCAACATGACAACCACTGAAGTGTTGGCTCACTACACAACTGTCACTAACCCTTCTGATACCCAGGCAGGCAGTACTGGTACTATACCTCCATGGTTGTTGGCTGCCTACCAACTTCGTCAAACTAATATCTCAGTTTTAAGTCAGATTTTATGATCCAGCTTTTGTGTTCTCTTTCACCAGTCAAACTCAAACATTACATGAGCTCTTCTTTCAATAATTTCATTATGTATCCCTAGAAATGTGATTGTGGCACATTTAAAAAAAAAACATGATGGTGAACACTAAATTGAAATTCCATTATGCAACTTTCATTATGTAATGGGCACTTTGATTATTTTCAATCAATTTTTGTTATCAGGATACAATACAGGTAGATATCTTGTTTAAATCCCGTAGGAACAAGTGATAATTGGATTTTGGATATTTTCAGATTAGTTCGTACTGTACTGATCTTTGTGGTAGCTTTTTTTTTTTTTTTTTAGGTTTTTGATTTTATTTGTTGTGTAGATGACCATGTACAAAATAACAACAACCGAATAAGGTGTCGTAGGAGGCATGCTCTGATTGGGAGAGCTGACATGGGTGTCCTGAAATGGTCTGAAATGGAAAGAATGAGAGAGAGAGAAAGAAAAAAAAGACAAGCTTAGAGGATCCATGCATTAGAAGTGGAGGGAGCAAGTAAAGAGAGGGTGACTAAGAAGATGGAAGGCTCGCCAAACCATTTCAGTACACCCTCTTCTTTTCTCTCAACCAAACTCTTTTTAGTACCACACTTCTCTCTTACCCATTCATTACTTGCTCAATCAATCCAACTCACATCACATACTGTCCTCACACATTTTATTTCCAACACATCCACCCTCCTCTGCACAGCTTTATCTATATACCATGCCTTGCATCCATGTAATATTGCTAGGGCAACTATTCCTTCAAACATACCCAATTTGCCCTCCCAGATTACATTATCTCCACACATTCTTAAGTGTTCCGAGAACCTTTGCCCCCTTCCCCACCATATGCCTCATTTCCACTTTCATGGGGCACTTCCTCCAGTTTTTATCCATTCAAACTTACACCTCAACTAATTTGTCCCTCCACCCTGCTAAACCTAATAACCTTGCTTATATTTACATTCACTCTCAAATTTCTCCTTTCACACATTCTTCCATATTCAGCTCCCAACTTTTGCAGTTTCTCACTCAAATCTACCAAGAGCACTGTATTATCAGCAAATAACAACAGACTCACTTCCCAGGCCTTCTCATTCCCCACAGACTTCAGGCTCTCTCCTTTCTCCAAGACTCTCATATTTACCTCCCACACCACACATAAACAAATTGAACAACCATGGTGACATCACACACTCCTGTCACAGACAAACCTTCACATGGAACCATTCAATCTCCTCTCTTCCTACTCATATGCAAGCTTTACACCCTTGATAAAAACTTTTCTGCTTCTGGCAGCTTTCCTGTTAGTATATCACATACACACATGAAGCACTGATATGAGTATGCCTGCTGAAAAAATAAATATAGAAGCTGTGTTTATTTTTCCAGTGAGTTTACTCATATAATGCACCAAAACCATAGCTCCCCATCCAATGTTAATTTGAGTTTGAATGGAGAAAAATTGTAATTGCAATGTTTCATATACCTGCGAGTGGACATGGCAGTGAGCAAAACCATGGAAGCAGAAGTGTGTCACAGGGCTGGTGAAGAGGTAAAGGTTATGGGAGCACTGAAAATGGTGCAGGAGGAGGAGGTCATTATCTGGAAGGGCAAAAATAGTTTGCAGATATAATAGTCTCAACAATGTTGTATGGATGCGAGGCATTAGTTATAGATGAGGATGTGTGGGGGAGGGTGGATGAGTTGGAAATAATATGTGGTGTGAGATGCTTTGATAAAGTAAGTAATAAATGGGTAAGAGATAGGTGTGGTAACGAGAAGAGTGTGCTTGAGAGAGGTGAAGAGGGTAGGCTGAAATGGTTTGGGCATATGGAGAGAACTAGTAAGGAGAGTTTGGCAAAGATGTAGATGGGGCAAAGAGAATGGAGAGACCATACCGGAGAAGGAAGGATGGTGTGAAAAATGTTTTGAGAAGTCAGGGCCTGAATATGCCGGAGTGGGAAAGGCATAAAGGAAAGAGGGAACAAGAATGATGTGATATAAAGGGGCACCACGCTGTCAATGGAGTGAACCAAGGTATGTGAAGCAGATGGGGGAAACCATGGAAAAGTCCGTGAGGCCTGGTTTTGGTGCATTGTACATGATAGCTAGATAATACATGTGAGATATTGTTGCCTTTCTTCCTATGTTCTTGTAGTAACTTGATAACATGGGAAATGGCATTTAAGTATGAAAGAAAATAAAGAAAATATAAGCAACATATAAATGAAAATGCAAAGTCAACATTACTAAAGAAAGATTGCTTCTACTGATGCCAACTTCCTCACACACAAAAGAGAGAAACAAAACATAGGAATGATAAAATCACCCAGAAGTGCTAAAGTGCACCAGAAAGTAAGATAATATCATAAACATATGTTTCATGATAAAGAAAAGATTACAAACTGTACATCACCAATGTAAAATTGATCTACAATGGAACCATGGATGTAGACATAATCCTCAATAGTGAAGAAAAAAATTTAAGACTCAAAAGAAGTATGAAAGAACATCTTTCCACACTTCTAGATACTTTTCAAAAACTTTCCTGAGTGAAAGAACAAAGCACAGTACTTGGTTATGAATATGAAATTAATGATCAATCATTACCTAAGGAACAAACTTTTACAACTGACACACTTGACTAAACTCCTTTATAAGAAAAATAATGAAGCAATTCTTTATGCACTGAGAAGGCCAAAATATCAACTGTGCACCAAAGGGTTGAACCACTTTTCCTTATCTAGATAAAACATGAATATAATTTGAAGAATCCTGTAACACTATTTTCAATGTGAGGGAAAGATACTAGAAAGACTTTCTCCCAGTTTTAAGTGATTCATTTTTTCTTTCGTTTTTGCATAACACACACCGCATATTTATAACATTCTTCCAGTATCAATACTCTCTCTCTCTGTCATCAACCTTGATTCTTCTTATATCTATGCCACTCTCTGTCAAACATAATCTATGGTCATTAAATTCAAGAGTACAGGCAATAAAAGCAGTCAAGATGAAATAAGTAAATATGATATTCATGACTTGCCTTAAGGGAATGTCGTGATCAAGGCCAAAGTGCGCAACAGGTTCCATCTGACAAAGATATCCTGAGCCAGCATCAATTGCTCGAGTCTGTCTTCCTGTTTTAGCGTGAAGGGTGACCTTGGCCCCTCTGGCTGGGGCTCCATAGCGAGTCATGACCCGCACACGGAACCACCCTCGCTCTGATGCCTTCTGGAGCAATATCAAAAGAAGTGAATGAATAATTTGATTATTTATGAAAGTTGCCAAGTTGCTTCACCTAACAAATAGATACATATTAAGGCTACAACATATATACACGCCAGCCAAAGTCCATATGTGTAATACGTAATCACTTAACATGAATTACTTGAAGGCAGATGTATGAAAATACACCAAAACTATCACCATGACAAAAGACACCTGCACTGCCTAATGTACAACGAGTTGCCAAAAACTTTGCAATTCTATATGTCGCTGTCTATTACATTAAATACAAGTGCTTTTCTAACCTAAGCAAGGTAGCATCAAGGATAGATGAGTACTGCCTAATAACCATAGATTACAAACTTGAAATTCCCATCAATCAGCACTCCTGCCTTATACAACTTGCAAGAAGTAATTTTCCTAATTCATACACAACTATATGCAACTGCATGCCCCCAAATCTAAAACTGTTTACCAACAATACAAAAATGTGTCCAAGACAGACAGATGCATGGGAGATAGCAACACGAGCCATCTTTACTTTTGAAGCAGCAGTACATAAAAATGTAATATTCGCCTCAAAAAATTCTTGTAAAACCCTTCCCAAATATTTCCACTTATGCTTTTAAAATCAAAAACTTAAAAATGCATAATTCTGAATAATCAACTTTATTTACCTAACAATGTTGGTAGTAGTTAGTAGGCAGCCAATGACCATGGAGTTATATTACCAGTACAACCTGCTTGGGGTATCAAGAGGGTTAGTGACAGCAGCATTGTTAGCCATCACTTTGGTGGTTGTCAAGTTGTACTCCTCTGACCAAGGTAGATGACCTATCTTTCTGCCTCACCCACAAGTGGACTAATGGCAGTCTGTCCACAAACATATAACCCACAAGTAGACTAACGGCATTCTCTCCACAAACATGTAATCTCTCACTGTCAAACATAACATCTGACAACACTTAACTCACACAGCTCAATCTTCGTAATTCTAGATTTTCCTGTGGTGAGCACTATGTGCTAGTCCTGCCTTTTGGTAAAATCACGGGAGCAACAGATAGAAGTTGTAAGTATGAACATTTACTTAGGAGCTTTAGGTAGAAACATTAGGTAGAAGTAGTAATAGGTAGAAACATTAGCCAGGAGCACTAGGTAGAAGTAGTCAGTAAGAGCATTAGGTAGGGGCCTCCGCAAACAATGCACTAGACTTGCCCTCTGCCAGTGGTCTGTTAAGGGTAAGGCACTTCAGGCAAAAAAGTGGCGCTGGAGCTCAACATTTATGGACACTCTATTGCCATGGCCACCCCTTGAGGGAGTTCCAGAGCAGAACAGGCATTAGAGATACAGACAGACAGATTTAACTAAAGAATGGCTGAAGCTGCTATACTGCACTAAAATTTCTAACAAGTACAAGATCACCTCTCTTAACTTTTTCTATCTTTTGGAGGTACCATACTATTAAAAAGAATGAAATTAAGGTAGGAAATGTGCTATCATGGATTGGTGTTACTCCTGAAGTTTGCCAACTGTTCTGGCTAGCTTCAGCCTAGCAACTTGACTGCACATTGCTGGTTATGAGATGTCTTTGTTTAAACAATTAGGTAGAAGGAAGTAAATGCCTACAAAGATCTCAAGGGCTATATATGACAGTTAGATGGTCTCAGCTATTCATGGAAGCACTACAGGTAAATAAAGTACACAATATTTCTTAGCAGCTGAATTCTTTTGATAAAGCTAAGTTACTAACATTATGTCTTCACAAGCACCAATATCATACTCATGCTTTTGCTCTATCAATGGTTCACTCTGTTCAAGTTGTATTCTGTTGGCTTTTCACAGAACTATTTTCCTCTTCAATTATGCTACATGAATGGATAAAAAGCAATTCCACACATACATGAAGCAACACTTCTGCTTACCACTGCTAACAGAATACAGTTTGATGTTACTCTTATTATAATAAACAAGTCAACAGGAGAATACATTATATAGCAAAATCTTGGAACAATGAAAGATGTCTTTTGATGTGATGATAGATTCTTATTTGCAGCAAATTCTATACTATATGTTTCTAATGATTCTCCATGTGCCCCCCACCACCACCACCTATAAAGAAAATGAATAAAGTCTGACTTCATAACTGAGCAAGATTTAAATAGTAATATCTCTTTAAACATTAACCTCATCTGGAAGAAATCTGAAGATGCTGATTGGCTGTGCTGATGACTCCCCATGAGAAAGTATCACCTCTAGTATCCCATCCCCATTTAGGTCTGCTATGGTGCATCCTGGAAAAAAATAATCATCTTTCTCATGCTGTTGTACACATTGCAAACCAAACAGGTAGATGTTCATGAACATACATCTAGCTAAAGTAGTGAACACATTTTGGCAGTCTCAAAAAGCTGAAAAGTGGCATTCTACTTTTATGAGCAAGGTTGGATTACCTTGCTTTGACATTCTAACGTAAGAGGTCACCAGATCCTTGCATTCTACACTAAAAATCACCCTAGCAGCATCACCTGGTTCTAGGTTTAAGATTGGGTCTCAGGTTAGGATAGCACTGCACAGTCTTGGTTCAATCATTTTGATTACACGACTTAAAAGGCTTCCATAAAGACGTCAGTTGTTGACCAAATAATGTGTTATTATCATCGCTTTATCTTTCTTATAATGCAAGTATAAGTAACGAAAGGGTAAGAGAGATGTGTGGTAATAAAAAAATTGTGGTTGAAAGAGCAGAAGAGGGTGTATTGAAATGGTTTGGTCACATGGAGAGAATGAGTGAGGAAAGATTGACAAAGAGGATATATGTGTCAGAGGTGGAGGGAATGAGGAGAAGTGGGAGACCAAATTGGAGGTGGAAGGATGGAGTGAGAGATTTTGAGCAATCGAGGCCTGAACATACAGGAGGGTGAAAAGCGTGCAAGGAATAGAGTGAATTGGAACGATGTGGTATATCGGGGTTGACATGCAGTCATTGGATTGAACCATGGCATGGGAAGCGTCTGGGGTAATTCATGGAAAGTTTTGTGGGGCCTGGATGTGGAAAGGGAGCTGTGGTTTCGGTGCATTACACATGACAGCTAGAGACTGAGTGTGAACGAATGTAGTCTTTGTTGTCTTTTCCTAGTGCTACCTCGCACGTACGGTGTGTGTGTGTGTGTGTGTGTGTGTGTGTGTGTGTGTGTGTGTGTGTGTGTGTGGTAGTGGTGGTGGCAGAGTCATTTCATGTGCGGCAGGGTGGCGGCTGGAATGGATGAAGGCAGCATGTATGAATATGTTTATTTTATTTTTATTTTTTTGTATATTATACTTTGTCGCTGTCTCCCGCATTAGTGAGGTAGCGCACAGAAACAGACGAAAGAATGGCCAACCCACTCACATACACGTGTATATACATACATGTCCACATACGCACATATACATACCCAAAATCTTTTTCACTCCATCCTTCCACCTCCAATCTGGTCTCCCACTTCTCCTCGTTCCCTCCACCTCTGACACATATATGGTTTTGGATAGGGAGCTGTGGTTTCAGTGCATTATACTTGGCATCTAGAGAATGGGTGTGAATGAATGAGGCCTTTCTCTGGCTGTTCCTGGCACTAGCTCACTAATACAGGAAACAGCAATCAAGTGTGAAAGAAAGAAATGAAATACTTAATTCCTCTAAACACTGAACATTTATATGATAATAAAAATAAAGCTGCATTTTTCTATAAACTGAAAATCAATACAAAAGGTTTCTCTCAAGCAATGAAAAACTGTTACGATACTAGAAATCAGGAAAATAAGACATATTATCTATATCAGGAATAACTCTCTAATAATATCACAAATGGAATACAACAATGAGCTGAAGCATTCTTTACAATGTAGTTGTCTTAGCTATCACCAGAGTATCAAAGAGGGAGCTTGGGGCACGGTTCCAAACTGAAGTACACTTTTAGTCAAAGTTAGCTCCATAATAAGCAACATATCTTTTTTTACTAAAGTTGTCCTTGGCATCATGAGGGTGAATATAACCAAGAAATAATCAGCAATTATGAAACTAAGAAGCAATAAAAAGAATTTAAAACAGATTCAGTGTTTACCTGCAACCTGGCCATAAGGTTCCAGTGCATCACCTATACTCATCTCTTTGATGGTAGGGTCCTGCCCATTTACACCAGGCAGTACTTGAAATAGTCGATTGGGAGCTGGGCCACGGTACGAAATACTGTTCATCAAGACCTGTTTAAATACAAATGTTTTGTTCTTGATCAATCACAAACAAAATTGTTAAAGTTATAATGAAGTTCTATTCACCAGAAAGAGTTCTCACAGATGTTAGGCCTTGAACAAAATAAAAAACAAGGACAAAAGAAATAAAAAGTGAAAGATTAACATATAAGAAATTTTTGAGGGACTCAAAATCTTACCTTTTCAAAAGGCGTAGGTCATAGCTGTTACAAATGACAGAAGGGAAGGAGTTCCTCAGCTTAGCAGAATGGGAAGAGAAACATTCTTCCCAGTACCTACCTCTAAGCTACCAATGTCCACACAACAATCATGAGAAACTGTGGCTTACAAAAGATTGCATGGTTTAGCTAATGGTGGAGGCATGAAAGTAGCCAGCTCTTGGAAACAAAAAGCTAAGGAAAATCCATAAAGTAAGTCAGACTGGGAGAGTAAGTTGAACTGCTTTAGACCTGACTTTAAATTATATATGTACATCAGGAATTGCCCCAGGTGTGAGAGAACTCCATAAAACAGTAAATCAATCACTTACATAAATTAAAGTAATTGCTTATAAGAGAAAGATAAAATTTTGGTATCAACAAGTTTTTTAAGGGAAGACATACCAATTTTTTGTCAAGAGGTGTTTTCAAGATAAAAAAATACTACAGTGATACCATGCATGTGGCATTATAGAGCTATCAAAGGAGATGGGAGAGCCACAAAAAGTTTTAACACTGAAAAATAAGAATGAACTGAGTGTTAGATGTATTTATGCAACTACCTATGGGTGGTATTTTTCTCAGGTGCAATTCATATTCATATCTGAGTTTACAAAGTAGTTGTAATGAGATATAGATAGAGCAAAAGAAGATGGAGCAGATTCAAAAGAAATGAAAGGATGCAGGCTAAGTTGTGCTAAGTTCGTCCTTGGTAAGTGGGGTTGTGAATATTTCTTAGAAAAGCTGGGTGTCTTGGGAGCAGTTAATGCTGGTACTGCCTGAGACCTTTACATTAGCAGCAGAATAATACTGTCACTACATTCCAAATCAAAGTAATGTATTCAGAAGAAGCTCTGGATCATGTCATGCTAATAAATCTACCAAATAATACACTTCCTTTCTAAACTAAAACAAAACTTGTCATACATTTTACTTGACTGAAGTTTATCATGTAAAAAACAATGTAAAGAAGCCTCAAAAGAGTTCTGAAGATAATGAAGTGCAAATATCAATAAATATTTAGTGACACAATATAACATATAATATGATATTCCAACAAGGAAGATTATATAAATCAATCAATGGTATACAATACTTGAGTAATGCAAAATCAGGGAAACAACAACAAGTGATGTACATGACTTACTAGTTACTTTATACACCTAATGAGACAGTCTTCTTCTGTAAAACACGCAGTGTATTGTAAATCTTCAATAAACCATTAGAACTCATACTGAAGTGTAATTATCCTTACAGAGAAGTTACTGTTCATAAATATACTTTTGCATTTCATGGAGAAAGTGTGGAAAAAACAAATGTAACTTAAGGGAAGACTGAAAATCAGCAGAAAGGGTGCTGCTGAGGATAAAACACAAATCCACATTCTACTTTACCTCTATATTGCCATCATTGTTGAAATCGGCAGCAACCACTGTTCGAATAGGTGAAGACTCAGCAAATTCATCAGTTGCAATGTTCTGTAACAACATGATCTTATGCAAACTTAAATCTTCCAAAGAACTTGCTATGAATATCTTGAATGACAAAACATGTTTCAGTTGCACTGGTCTCCCTCGTTTTATACTAGGAGTTGTATTCCTATAAAAGTTTTGACGAAAAATCCAGCGTGTAAAATTCTCACTTGGAGTTGTGTTTCTTTAAAAGTTTTGATAAAAATCTTAACATAATAAGTCTTCAGGTACATAATAAAAACAATTTTATAACAAAGTACTGTAAATACTAATGAATAATCCATAATCAAGGAGTATACCTCACTTTGTAACACATTCTGTTTTTTTCTGCAAGACGAGAGGCTATCATCAGGCATATGTATAAAAAAAAAAATGTGGATATATATATATATATATATATATATATATTTTTTTTTTTTTTTTTTTTTTTATACTTTGTCGCTGTCTCCCGCGTTTGCGAGGTAGCGCAAGGAAACAGACGAAAGAAATGGCCCAACCCCCCCCCCCATACACATGTACATACACACGTCCACACACGCAAATATACATACCTACACAGCTTTCCATGGTTTACCCCAGACGCTTCACATGCCTTGATTCAATCCACTGACAGCACGTCAAACCCTGTATACCACATCGCTCCAATTCACTCTATTCCTTGCCCTCCTTTCACCCTCCTGCATGTTCAGGCCCCGATCACACAAAATCTTTTTCACTCCATCTTTCCACCTCCAATTTGGTCTCCCTCTTCTCCTCGTTCCCTCCACCTCCGACACATATATCCTCTTGGTCAATCTTTCCTCACTCATTCTCTCCATGTGCCCAAACCATTTCAAAACACCCTCTTCTGCTCTCTCAACCACGCTCTTTTTATTTCCACACATCTCTCTTACCCTTACGTTACTTACTCGATCAAACCACCTCACACCACACATTGTCCTCAAACATCTCATTTCCAGCACATCCATCCTCCTGCGCACAACTCTATCCATAGCCCACGCCTCGCAACCATACAACATTGTTGGAACCACTATTCCTTCAAACATACCCATTTTTGCTTTCCGAGATAATGTTCTCGACTTCCACACATTTTTCAAGGCTCCCAAAATTTTCGCCCCCTCCCCCACCCTATGATCCACTTCCGCTTCCATGGTTCCATCCGCTGACAGATCCACTCCCAGATATCTAAAACACTTCACTTCCTCCAGTTTTTCTATATATATATATATATATATATATATATATATATTTTTTTTTTTTTTCTTTTTTTTTCATACTATTTGCTATTTCCCGCGATAGCGAGGTAGCGTTAAGAACAGAGGACTGGGCCTTTGAGGGAATATCCTCACCTGGCCCTCTTCTCTGTTCCTTCTTTTGGAAAATTAAAAAAAAAAAATAAAAAAACGAGAGGGGAGGATTTCCAGCCCCCCGCTCCCTTCCCTTTTAGTCGCCTTCTACGACACACAGGGAATACGTGGGAAGTATTCTTTCTCCCCTATCCCCTATCATATATATATATATATATATATATATATATATATATATATATTCTTTTCTTTTTTTAAACTATTTGCCATTTCCCGCGCTAGCGAGGTAGCGTTAAGAACAGAGGACTGGGCCTTTTTTGGAATATCCTCACCTGGCCCCCTCTGTTCCTTCTTTTGGAATATATATATATATATATATATATATATATATATATATATATATATATATATATATATATATATATATATATATCGAGGATGTAAGGCATGTGTACGTGTAGGAAGAGAGGAAAGTGATTGGTTCTCAGTGAATGTAGGTTTGCGGCAGGGGTGTGTGATGTCTCCATGGTTGTTTAATTTGTTCATGGATGGGGTTGTTAGGGAGGTGAATGCAAGAGTTTTGGAAAGAGGGGCAAGTATGAGGTCTGTTGGGGAGAGAGAGCTTGGGAAGTGAGTCAGTTGTTGTTCGCTGATGATACAGCGCTGGTGGCTGATTCATGTGAGAAACTGCAGAAGCTGGTGACTGAGTTTGGTAAAGTGTGTGAAAGGAGAAAGTTAAGAGTAAATGTGAATAGGAGCAAGGTAATTAGGTACAGTAGGGTTGAGGGTCAAGTCAATTGGGAGGTAAATTTGAATGGAGAAAAACTGGAGGAAGTAAAGTGCTTTAGATATCTGGGAGTGGATCTGGCAGCGGATGGAAACATGGAAGCGGAAGTGGTTCATAGGGTGGAGGAGGGGGCGAAAATCCTGGGAGCCTTGAAGAATGTCTGGAAGTCGAGAACATTATCTCGGAAAGCAAAAATGGGTATGTTTGAAGGAATAGTGATTCCAACAATGTTGTATGGTTGCGAGGCGTGGGCTATGGATAGAGTTGTGCGCAGGAGGATGGATGTGCTGGAAATGAGATGTTTGAGGACAATGTGTGGTGTGAGGTGGTTTGATCGAGTAAGTAACATAAGGGTAAGAGAGATGTGTAGAAATAAAAAGAGCGTGGTTGAGAGAGCAGAAGAGGGTGTTTTGAAATGGTTTGGGCACATGGAGAGAATGAGTGAGGAAAGATTGACCAAGAGGATATATGTGTCGGAGGTGGAGGGAACGAGGAGAAGTGGGAGACCAAATTGGAGGTGGAAAGATGGAGTGAAAAAGATTTTGTGTGATCGGGGCCTGAATATGCAGGAGGGTGAAAGGAGGGCAAGGAATAGAGTGAATTGGATCGATGTGGTATACCGGGGTTGACGTGCTGTCAGTGGATTGAATCAGGACATGTGAAGCGTCTGGAGTAAACCATGGAAAGCTGTGTAGGTATGTATATTTGCGTGTGTGGACGTGTGTATGTACATGTGTATGGGGGGGGGTTGGGCCATTTCTTTCGTCTGTTTCCTTGCGCTACCTCGCAAACGCGGGAGACAGCGACAAAGTATAAAAAAAAAAAAAAAAAAAAAAAAAATATATATATATATATATATATATATATATATATATATATATATTCTTTCTTTCAAACTATTCGCCATTTCCCGCATTAGCAAGGTAGCGTTAAGAACAGAGGACTGGGCCTCTGAGGGAATATCCTCACCTGGCCTCTTTCTCTGTTCCTTCTTTTGGAAAACTAAAAAAAAAAAAAAAAAAAAAAAACCGAGAGGGGAGGATTTCCAGCCCCCCGCTCCCTCCCCTTTTAGTCGCCTTCTACAACAAACAGGGAATACGTGGGAAGTATTCTTTCTCCCCTATCCCCATATAAGAGTGAGTGCTCAAATTACAGAGGTATAAGTTTGTTGAGTATTCCTGGTAAATTATATGGGAGGGTATTGATTGAGAGGGTGAAGGCATGTACAGAGCATCAGATTGGGGAAGAGCAGTGTGGTTTCAGAAGTGGTAGAGGATGTGTGGATCAGGTGTTTGCTTTGAAGAATGTATGTGAGAAATACTTAGAAAAGCAAATGGATTTGTATGTAGCATTTATGGATCTGGAGAAGGCATATGATAGAGTTGATAGAGATGCTCTGTGGAAGGTATTAAGAATATATGGTGTGGGAGGCAAGTTGTTAGAAGCAGTGAAAAGTTTTTATCGAGGATGTAAGGCATGTGTACGTGTACAAAGAGAGGAAAGTGATTGGTTCTCAGTGAATGTAGGTTTGTGGCAGGGGTGTGTGATGTCTCCATGGTTGTTTAATTTGTTTATGGATGGGGTTGTTAGGGAGGTGAATGCAAGAGTTTTGGAAAGAGGGGCAAGTATGAAGTCTGTTGGGGATGAGAGAGCTTGGGAAGTGAGTCAGTTGTTGTTCGCTGATGATACAGCGCTGGTGGCTGATTCATGTGAGAAACTGCTGAAGCTGGTGACTGAGTTTGGTAAAGTGTGTGAAAGAAGAAAGTTAAGAGTAAATGTGAATAAGAGCAAGGTAATTAGGTACAGTAGGGTTGAGGGTCAAGTCAATTGGGAGGTAAGTTTGAATGGAGAAAAACTGGAGGAAGTAAAGTGTTTTAGATATCTGGGAGTGGATCTGGCAGCGGATGGAACCATGGAAGCGGAAGTGGATCATAGGGTGTGGGAGGGGGCGAAAATTCTGGGAGCCTTGAAGAATGTGTGGAAGTCGAGAACATTATCTCGGAAAGCAAAAATGGGTATGTTTGAAGGAATAGTGGTTCCAACAATGTTGTATGGTTGCGAGGCGTGGGCTATGGATAGAGTTGTGCGCAGGAGGATGGATGTGCTGGAAATGAGATGTTTGAGGACAATGTGTGGTGTGAGGTGGTTTGATCGAGTAAGTAACGTAAGGGTAAGAGAGATGTGTGGAAATGAAAAGAGCGTGGTTGAGAGAGCAGAAGAGGGTGTTTTGAAATGGTTTGGGGACATGGAGAGAATGAGTGAGGAAAGATTGACCAAGAGGATATATGTGTCGGAGGTGGAGGGAACGAGAAGTGGGAGACCAAATTGGAGGTGGAAAGATGGAGTGAAAAAGATTTTGTGTGATCGGGGCATGAACATGCAGGAGGGTGAAAGGAGGGCAAAGAATAGAGTGAATTGGAGCGATGTGGTATACCGGGGTTGACGTGCTGTCAGTGGATTGAATCAAGGCATGTGTATGGGGGTGGGTTGGGCCATTTCTTTCGTCTGTTTCCTTGCGCTACCTCGCAAACGCGGGAGACAGCGACAAAGCAAAAAAAAAAAAAAAATATATATATTTTTTCATACTATTCGCCATTTCCCGCATTAGCGAGGTAGCATTAAGAACAGAGGACTGGGCCTTTGAGGGAATATCCTCACATGGCCCCCTTCTCTGTTCCTTCTTTTGGAAAAATAAAAAAAAAAAAATGAGAGGGGAGGATTTCCAGCCCCCGCTCCCTTCCCTTTTAGTCACCTTCTACGACATGCAGGGAATACGAGGGAAGTATTCTTTCTCACCATTCTACGTTTTCTTTTCACTTGTAAATTCAGCCTGTTTTTACAGTTTTCCCGCAAAAAGTTTTCAGGAAAAAATTGACCTTTGAACAATGTTAAAATATATAAATATCAGAAATGAAAAACATACTTTTTCTGCAGCCATAGTTCCTCTAACACCTAAACTAAGGACCTGGTCCAGAAATTCCATCATGGTATGCACTAAAAAAGACGTGGCTTCCTTTCTCAAATGAGACAGCAGCATGCAAAAGTAAGGAAAAATACAGTGAAAGTTAAACTGATATATTTGTGCTAGCCTAATACAGAGGGTGTGGATGATAAATCTAACAGCTTCTAGTACGACAGGAGGGTCACCTCATATGTATGACCCACAGGTTAACAGTGAAGCACCTATAATGGCAGGTGTAGAAGTAATGAGTACTGAGGAGAGTAGAATTATTTCCTGCACCTTCCAAGTGATGGAAAACATCTCTATAGCTAATAATCATAAAATAATTCAGTCACATATTAAAACAAAGGCAGGAAAAGCCAGCACCCACACTGATATTTCCTTTCTAGTGTAATGGTGAGAGCCAATCTGTTTTACCAGCACCTCCATATGCTGACAGTATGTACTGTTACTCAGGCTTCCTTGCTCCCTTCACATTAATGCCACACTGTTAATATAAGGTACTAAATATTTGTTTATCTATCATATACTGAAACAAAATTACATTCAGACTTTTTCTAGCTCATTCACATTAATGAATTTTCAGTGTGACAGTCTTTGAAAAAATTTTCAAAGCATATTCTAAGATAAAATATGAGACAGTCAATTTGTACAGTAACACTATATCAAAAAGGACGTTCAAACTATGCACAAACATTCGTTTGTATTCTTCATTCTCTGCCTCTGTTCCATTATATCCTTATATATAACATCACACTAAATTATACAATGTTTACATAATTTTGAAATGAACATTCATGGTATGGGGGGTGAAGGTTCTTGGAGCAATGAGGAATGTTTAGAAAGAGAGGTTCTCTAGGATGGCAAAAATGGGTATGTTTCATCAAGGTATTGTAATCCCCATGGTGTTGTATAGATGTAAGGCATAGGCTACAGACAAGAATGGAAGAGTGTAAATGTGTAGGAAGTGAAATGTCTGAGAAAATTGGTGTGAGGACATGGTAAGAGGGAGGCATGGTAATAAGATGAGTATGGTTCAGAAAGCTGAAAAGGGTATGCTGAAATGGTTTAGACTTATAGAGAAAATGAGGGAGGAGAAGATGACAAAGATGAATATTGTGTCATAAGTGGACATGACAAGGAGGAAGACTGAACTGAAGACAGAGGGAGGAAGTGAGCTTTTGAGCACTTGGAACTCGAACATGCAGGAGGTTGAAACATGTGCACAGGATAGAGTGAACTGGAGTGGTGTGGTATACAGGAGGACTGAACCAGGGTATATGAAGCAACTGAGGGGAAACCACAAAGGTCTGAGGTTTGGTTGTGGATGGCAGCTGTGGTTTCAGTGCATTACATATAACAGCCAGAGAATGGATGTGAGCTAATAAATGAGGCCTTTTCTTTTGTGCTACCTCACTGATGTGGTAAATGGTGAATAAGTTGATCCACTTGCCCTACGCCACAATTTTGGTTCACTTTCCCACTTCTATAGGTATCACTTTGGTTTTTGCTCCCAAGGGCTTGTGTGCCTTCACTACTAGCTACACCACTCAAATGCTTGGTAAGCTACTGTGTAACATGATTACCATGTAATTGCTGGCAACCCAAGGGTGGGCAATTTTGATAGCTGTTTATCTCCTTTAACCTTTAGAACTCTCTGCCCTTTCATGTATTTCCTAATAACAATGACCTGGCACTTTTTAAATGACAGGTTTTACACTTCCTCTAAAATCTGTGAATACTTTTCCATGTATGTTCTATTTTCCAATCATTAACCTCAATATTTCAATTTAGGTCTGGCCCTAATGCTGACTTTCTTCCATGACTAGAGCTTCCAATATAAAGAAAAAATAAGAAAAGAAAATTAAAAGTCTTCAAATGCTCATTAACTTAAAAAAAGAGAATATTGTAATGTGATGGAGCAACTGTTCAGAGGAAAAGAAATTTCAACATCTAAGTGGATCATCCAGTTTCTTAGAGGCAGACTTTGCTATTTCCATATTGTGGGGTTTCCAAGATAGAGTGAATGTTACAATAAAGTCAAGCATATTCATTGAGTCATGAGATGGAATTACATAACCTTCAAAAGCAACAAGAAAGTTGTAAGGAATTTTCAATACAGAGATGCGAAGAAGCTAGGTTCTGGAGGCACTGAACCTAAACAAATTTTGTCTACTCCACATAGATATCCTCTCTTGAGTTTATTTAGGAATTTGTGTTGAGATGAGATGTAGAAAGAAAACCATGGAAATAGATCAACCATAGAGGAAGATAGAAATCAGGCAGTAAAATGAGGGAGAGAAGCCAAAAGAGGGGAGCTAAGAAATGAGACCCGGATGCAATACCCTGTTAAAAGCCTTGGATACGTCAATGGCAACTACACGATTCCCCAAAATCTTTCAGGGATGATGACCAGATATTAGTAAGTTAGGAAAGAATATCTCTAGTGGATCTTGCCTTATGGAAGCTATACCAGTGATCAGAGAGAAGACTGTGAGATTCAAGATGTCTGATGATATAGATAATTGAAGAGGGATGCAAAGACTTTGAAAATGGCAAATGTCAAAGCAACAGGACGATAGTTAGAGGGGTTAGAATGGCAACCCTTCTTGAGAATGGGTGTACATGTGCATACTTCCGAGAAGAAGGAAAAGTTCTGGTTTTTAAACAGAAATGTTCAGAGGCACACTCTTTCAGTACACAGATGGATGCTATCATGAAAGAGATTACAGAAAGGGGCACAAAATTAGTAAAAGGAGCATCAGAGAGTGATTTTTTTTCCTAATGTTGAAGGCTCCAGTCATGAAAAAGAGTCCACATTAAGGCTAGCCCTTAACTGAAATACACAGGGAATTATGAAACAGTAAAAGAAAAAAAGGAAAAGTATTTAAGAATTTTTCAAATGTGTCAGGTCACAGTTATTAGAAAAAGCATGAGAATGTAGAGAGTGCCAAAGCTTCAACATGTAGGGAAAGAAGTAGGTTTCAAAATGGCCCACTCTTGAGTTGCTGCTAGCCACATAATAATCATGTGACGCAACAGTTTGCTGAGTATTGTGTAGCCAGCTCTTGGGAACAAAAACCAAAGTAATACCTATGGGAGAGGGAAAGTGAACCAGCATTGTGGTGTAGGGCAAGGGGGTCAAGTTTGGAAATTAGCCTGGGACAGTTCATAAGTCAGACTGCTTACAACTCAACTCTGTCAAGTAAGGATACAGAGATAGAACCACCCCAAATGTGAGAGCAGTACCCCATAGAAGGACGAATCAATCCCTTGTACAAATGGAGCAACCGTTCAGAAAAGAAGTAGTTCTGACATCTAAACAGGACACAGTTTCTCAAAGGAAGACTTAGCTATTCCTGTAATGTGGGGTTTCCAAGAAAGAGTGGATGCCACACAAAATACTAAGTATGTTCATTGTGTCAAGAGGTGAAATTACAGAGATTTCAAAGTAGAGATGAGAGTTGTAAAGAGTTTTTGTTTTTATCCAAAGTAGAATTAGAAGAGAAATGGGAGAGACAGCTGTACTACTGTCAAAACAGAAAAGTGAAGGAAAGGATGAGTGACAGAAGTTGTTAGAGATGCCCTAAGCTAAAGACCAGAAAGACCTATCAGTGGATAATGAAGATATGTCATCACACTTCTTCCTCTGAATAGAGGGACACTTTGCCTCATGGATAATGTACTTGAAATGATTATGGTGAGTGATAAATGATGAATGGGTTAGAGGAAGGAAAGTTTTCTAAGCCCGATATGCCCGATCCCTTGACTGGATGACCTCAGAACAGGAATGGTTGAAGGATGGATTGGAAGGAGACATCTTAGAGGAAGCGAGGGATAAATGCTTCCATTCTAAATACAAAAGACTATGCCAGGCATTTGATGGAGACAGAAGCATCACCATATAAGACATAATAATTTACCCAAGGAGGGTCAGAAAAGAATTTTCATAAGTTATTCCAGTCAGCTTTGTTGAGGTTCCAATATTTACATTCACAAGGGGCTGCTTGGGGAGGAAGGGCCATTAAAATAGATACATTTATGACTGTGATAATATTAACCCACTGGGAACTAGACAGATAGTGTTCAACAGAAGAAAGGTTACAAGAGATCACAAATGTTGGTAAAATGAATGGAAAAAGAGGAACATCTATCAGAGATGGAAAGGTCATGGAAGAGGCTGGTACTACTACTGTCTAAGATCTCTCTCTTATTGTCAGTAGAGTCAGGCAAAAACCTGGAGATTCTTAGCAACCCATGATGCTAAGGATATGGGGCCATAAGTTTGTTGGACTCTATCAAGATTATTTTTAAAGAATGATTGGCGAGACAACTTATGAGAAGAAATTAAGAAACTATGAGAGGTTTGAGTAGGTGTATGGTGCTTGTAAGAAGATAGCAGGACAAGCCTAGTAGTCTTGTTTTGATAAGACAGAATGCAAGAACAGCAATCCAAACACTGAGGGAGTAAGATGATTTTGGGCACCATTTTGACGTTCCTCAGTCAGGATACAGAGCTAACAACAGTCTATCACCTAATGGACTGCTTCAAGGGTAGGGGATGGGATACTCCTTGCATTAACTGGGGTGTTGGAAAGGCCAATAATCTTCCACCTGAGCCCTCCCTCTCGCTGGCAATAGTCACAAGAGAGTGTAGTTCTAACATATTAATCAAGTTATGCAAATAATCAAACTATAAATATGCACCATTTGGTGCCAATTATCAAGCAAATTTCTTCGAAGCAGGTTTCTTTCCATCAAATCTGAGATTCATTAGTACCATGTTTTATCTATCATTCTATTTTTAGTAGCAATATCTCTGTTATCACTTTCAGACAAATGTACAACAAATGTTTATTCTTTTCATATGTATGTTAGTAATGTCAAAACACATAAATGAGAATCCTGGTTAAGTAAAAAGAAATTTTGGGTCAATAAAGGTAAATCGCATGTGTGCAATTTTAGCTCTTGTGAATTTGGTATATATGAGGGAGACAGGCACAAAATTCCTGTACATCAGTACTAAATTCTTTTCTTTGATACCAAATATATTCATAAATATGCAAGATATTTTTCTATGATAATAAAATAAATGTATAGATATCAAGTATTACTCACCCTAAACCTGGGCTGACCCTCATCATCAGCTGTCTGAAGAAAGATCTTATGAGGGCCATTCCAGTTGCCATAAACGATATCCAATTTACCATCACCATCAAAATCAGTCAACATCACTCCACCACCACCATGCTCATAGGCATCAGAAATACCTACAGTGTGAAATAATAATCCTATCAAAATCCTATATATATACACATACAAATTAAAAACAAGGGAAGCAATGGGAGTGGATGAAGAATGGGAGGTGTTTAGGGAAGCAGTGCTGGCATGTGCAAGAGATGGATGTGGCATGCAAAAGGTGGGAGGTGGGCAGATTAGAAAGGGTAGTAAGTGATGATGTGAAGAAGTAAAGTGGCTAGTGAAAGGAAGAGTGCAAATGAATGGGGGATGTATATGAGAAAGCGGTAGGAGGTCAAGAAAGGTTTTTATCAAGGGTGTAAGGCATGTGTACGAGCAGGGAGAGAGGAGAGTGAATGGTTCCAAGTGAAGGTTGATCAGCAGCAGGGGTGTATGATGTCACCATGGTTGCTTGATTTGTTCATGGATGGGGTGGGGGTGGTGAGGGAGGTAAATATGAATGTCTGGGAGAAAGGGGTGAGTATGCAGCCTGTAGTGGGATGACAAGGCCTAGAAGGTGAGTCACATGTTATTTGCCAATGATACAGCACTGGACAGGTTAGCTGGGGTGTGAGTTTGAATGGAGCAAAACTGGAAGAAGTGAAGTGTTTTAGAAACATGCGAGCAGACATGGCAGCAAATGGAACCATGGAAGCGAAAGTGAGTCATAGAGGGAGTGAGGGGGTTAAGTTTCTGGGAGCACTGAAGAATGTGTGGAAAGAGATACTGTGATCTGGGAGGGCAAAAATGGATATGTTTGAAGGTATATTAGTTCCAACATTATTATATGGATGCAAGGGATGGGCTATAGATAAGACTGTGCAGTGGTGGGTGCGTGTGTTGGAATAAAATATCTGAGGACAATATGTAAGATAGTTTGATCGAGTAAATAATGAAAGGGTGAGAAAGAGGCATGGTAATAAAAAGAATGCAGATGAGAGAACAGAAGAGGGTGTGCTGAAATTATTTGGACACATGGAGAAAATAAGTAAAGAAAGGTTGACAAAGAGGATATATGTGTCAGAAGCAGAGGGAACAAAAGGAACAGGGAGACCAAACTGGAGATGGAAGGATGGAGTGAAAAAGATTTTGAAGGATTGGGGCCTGAACATGCAGGAGGGTGAAATGCATGCACAGGATAAAGTGAATTGGAACAAAGTGGCATACATGAGTTGATGTGCTGTCAATGGACTGAAACAGGACATGTGAGGTAAACCATGGAAAGGTCTGTGGGGCCTGATTGTTGATAGTGAGCTGTGGTCTCAGTGCAATACATATGACAGCTAGAGAATGGATGCGAGCAGATGTGGTTTTTCTTCATATGTTCCTGGCGCTTCCTTGCTATCACAGGATATGGCAATCAAGTATGAAAAAATCAATAACATAAGAAATCACCCAGACAGAGATAGCAAGATATCGATCACAAAAAAATCTGTATGTATGCTACAATAAACTAAAGAAATATCCAAGAAGCATCACATGAAACTGGGTTTGAATATGGGAACATGACCATCATGCAGTTTAAGGCAGAATGATACTAACCATAGATAAACATGAACAAAGAAATCAGCACAGAGGTGATCAGTGGAGTATGGTGTGCCGAAGATGAAGCTACTGACGATTTAAAAAATGACATTCTCTTTAATGTTTCAGCAGAAAATTATCAACGGTAATTAATTCATAAGAATGAGGTAAGACGTTTTCAGAATTCTATCAAAGCTGTGTTGGCTACAGATACCACAACATTAAGAGGGATCTAAATATTTTCACTATGGGTACTGTGGGATGACAGGTTACTGTTATTTGGTGAAATTCACTATAATACAATGGGTGCATCCACAAGTACAGCAAATCAGTGAGATTTTATCATGCTGTAAGAGAAAACGAGGACAAGAATTATTGGTGTATCAGTTCCTCTGATTCTTAGGTGCTTAATGACTTGGCCATATACTACATAATTCAGTATTTATGTATGCATGTACTTGTTTACATACATAAAAGCATATATATGTTTTAACTGATAGAGTGGTGCTGCCAGACTCCTGTTAGTGGTTACACCTCAGGTGAGGGGTTACCTTCGACAAGGCTGGGTTATCATAAGTTAGCAAAAGGAGGTGGAGCCTTGTTGTGAAGCCTCTTATTCCAACCAAGTCCATCATTTCCCTGCTTCTAACTGCAATGCAGCCTTGAAGCTGCAAGAGCCCATTTAATGGGGTTCTGGGGCTATAAAAAAAAATATACAATAACAGCTAAATGATCTTCAAAGAATATTTTTATCTACCCATTCCAACATAGCATGAAACAGCATATCACACAGAGAAAAAAAATTTTCTTACCTGATTCAGCTGCCACATCAGTGAAAGTTCCATTTCCATTGTTCTTGAATAAAAAATTTGGGCCATGCTCATTATTGCAGAAGATATCACTTCGTCCATCCTTATTCAGAATTGGCCCAACTGTAACTCCACGTCCGCCTGAAAAAAAAAAGTGAGCCTTTTATACTCACAGTGTTTCTTTCAACAGCTAAATTTCATCACTTTTAATTGTGGCTTATGAATGAACACTGCATGAAAATTTTTTAGCAATGAAACTAGTCATTCCATATCTCTAAAAACTTCTTTGCAATGACATTTCCCTCTCTCAAATCCCTATTTTGCTCTCCTACTTTTATTTTGGTATTTTGTCACACTGAGTTAAGCTGAACTCTTAAAGTGCATTCTCTTGGTTATTCTCCCCACATCATTTTCCTTTTAATCTCACAAAGACTTTTTTAAAGATTCCTTTAAGAAGGATCATTACCAATAAGTTTAAAGCACTGTGATTATGTTGAGGATATTTCTTTTTTAATTTCTTTTTTTTTTCCAAAAGAAGGAACAGAGAAGGGGGCCAGGTGAGGGTATTCCCTCAGAGGCCCAGTCCTCTGTTCTTAAAGCTACCTTGCTAATGCAGGAAATGGTGAATAGTTTGAAAAAAAAAAAAAAAATATATATATATATATATAATTTATTTATATTTTATTTATTTTGCTTTTTTGCTATTCATACATGCTGCCTTCATCCATTCTTGCTGCCACCCCGCCACATGTGAAAAAACAGCACCCCCTCCCCCCGCGTGTGAATGAGATAGCGCCAGGAAACAACAACAAAGGTTACATTCGTTCACACTCAATCTCTAGCTGTCATGTGTAATGCATCGAAATCACAGCTCCCTTTCCACATCCAGGCCCCACAAAACTTTCCATGGTTTACCCCAGATACTTCACGTGCCCTGGTTCGATCCATTAACAGCACATCCATCCCGGTATACCACATCGTTCCAATTCACTCTATTCCTTGCACGCCTTTCACCCTCCATCTTTCCAACTCCAATTTAGTCTCCCACTTCTCCATCTCTACCCCGCCCTGCAGGAAAACAGCATTGCTATCCCCTGCTTCAGCGAGGTAGCTCCAGGAATACAGACAAAAAGGCCACATTCGTTCACACTCAGTCTCTAGCTGTCATGTGAAATGTACCGAAACCACAGCTCCCTATCCATATCTGGTATACCTATTTCTTTTCAGTGGCTGATCCAACCACAACTGTTTCCATGTGATTCATCAGGAGAAAAATCAGTATACATATAGGCAAAATACATTTAACCACTCAAATTGGAAATCATGAACTTAGTGCAGGAGCACCACCAAATTTCCAGCAACTGATGGTTCGGCACCTCCTTTAGTCCGGACAAAATTATGTGAGGGAACTTGAAATTACTGCGGCCACCAGACTAGTTTACTGGGTGGCCACAGAAGGCGTTGTATGTAGGGTGCGCTTATTCACATTCTTTACACTGCACTTGTTGGTGGTGATACCACAATTCTGTGAGATTCTTAGCTTATTTTGCTTAAATTCAACCCTAGCTATAGCTTCAAAGGCAAATGAAAGTGTCAGTCGTGGTGTCAAACATAAACATCAGTTCATATCAATCCAAGATAAAGTAAAACTGTTGAAAAAATGGACTGTGGTGTTTCGGTGCGTAAGCTGTATGACATCAACAGAACTGGTTCATCAACTGTTTATGATATACAGAAGGAAAGGGAATAAATATTGAAATTCTATGCAGACAGTGATTCTAAGAAGCAAATGACAAATAGAGAAACTATGAAAGAGCATGATTGAGTGATGATGGAATGGTTTTGACAGCGTCGAAGTGATGGAGTGGGGTTGTCAGGTAGCACAATAATGGACCACGATAAGTTGTTCCATAAAGAACTTAAAATTACAACATGAGCATGACTATAGTGACTATGTGAAGGATGGCTTCAAAGATGCATGAAGCATCATGGAATCTCCATGATAAAGTGTGCGGAGAAAAGCGTTCTGCAAACTACGGAGCTGCCGAGTATACGGACAAATTTGCAAAACTCGTAGCTAATGAGCACCCCAGTCCTGAGATGTATAATGCAGATGAAACTGCATTATTCTGGTGATGCACACCTAAGAAAACACTAGCAACAGAAGATGCAGAAGACCCCACAGGATTCAAACAATCTAAGGACAGATTTACCATCTTAGGGTGCTCAAACATCTAATATTTGTTTAATTTAAATTTCTAGCAGTCCATGGTATACTTTAGACACATGGGAGATGTATAATTAGTAGGTTAGAGGTGTGTTGGTGAATTATCATTACGTGATCACGGTTGGTTTGGCAAAACGGTTAATCTTGTAAGGCTTTGGAACCAAAAATGCACCTGTAGTATGGAAAACTGTTCATCAAGATACATTCACAAAGGTTGTAAGATGATGTACTTGATTAATTCTGTCTACCTTTACATGAAAAAGGGTTTACAGCTAGCAGTCACAGATAAACATCAAATATGCATCATGAAAAGTTATATATATGACATAATAGTTACAATCAACTTCCATTATCATTATGAAAAAGTGGAGCCTTACCTATCCACTTTGCAATGCCAGCCTCCTGCGCAACTTCTCTGAGTGCCACGACACCACTGGTTACTTCACTGCGACTTTCATCCAACTCAATAAGAGAATGAGCACCAATTACCCCTCTTGAATAATTAGCAAGGTAGATAGAATACCTATAAAAGAAATATCATTGCTTTTCTACTACAAATTCTTCTCAGCATTGATATACATCACATATATATATATTCTTTAATCCATATCTTTTTTTTTATTTTTTTACTTTCCAGTTGGAACATACTGGTTAGCCTTAACTCTTAACATAGACATTAATATAACAAAAGTTCATAGGCTGAGCTCTATTATGCACTTAAGTTTCTTTTCCTTGGAATGCATTCACAAAGCAACAGCATTTGCTGCACTGCAGCACATTTTTACACTAAATAGTATCCTTCAAACACTGTTATCTCCTCCTTATAATGTTACCCTTAGACTTTAAAAGAAATGCATGGATACTGATGATTATCTTGATCTGTCATTACATACATATAATCTTTTTTATTGATAATTATCAATTTCCTCTACGTATAAGCAATGTCTTTAAGATTCTTAGTCTGGAGCCAACATAAAGGACAGAAAATGCCATCTTTATGCATAAAACATCTCAAACTGCAAGCTCTAGAGTACACTCACTTGTTATTCTTAGTGAATGTTTCATAGACATCATAATCAAGTGAACCTGAATTTCTAGATGCTGCAATGGAGCCCAAGACAATGCCAAGTCTCCATAAGCAAGAGATTTTACTACATTTCTCATGCAACCCTGGAGTGCGTGAGTAATAACTTGCCCTTAAATATGAATGAAAGGACCTGAATCCCACATGCTTTGTGTTTAGAGTAGCTCCACACTTTTTTTTTTTTTTTTTTTTAATACTTTGTCGCTGTCTCCCGCGTTTGCGAGGTAGCGCAAGGAAACAGACGAAAGAAATGGTCCAACCCCCCCCCATACACATGTATATACATACGTCCACACACGCAAATATACATACCTACACAGCTTTCCATGGTTTACCCCAGACGCTTCACATGCCTTGATTCAATCCACTGACAGCACGTCAGCCCCGGTATACCACATCGCTCCAATTCACTCTATTCCTTGCCCTCCTTTCACCCTCCTGCATGTTCAGGCCCCGATCACGCAAAATCTTTTTCACTCCATCTTTCCACCTCCAATTTGGTCTCCCTCTTCTCCTTGTTCCCTCCACCTCCGACACATATATCCTCTTGGTCAATCTTTCCTCACTCATCCTCTCCATGTGCCCAAACCACTTCAAAACACCCTCTTCTGCTCTCTCAACCACGCTCTTTTTATTTCCACACATCTCTCTTACCCTTACGTTACTCACTCGATCAAACCACCTCACACCACACATTGTCCTCAAACATCTCATTTCCAGCACATCCATCCTCCTGCGCACAACTCTATCCATAGCCCACGCCTCGCAACCATACAACATTGTTGGAACAACTATTCCTTCAAACATACCAATTTTTGCTTTCCGAGATAATGTTCTCGACTTTCACACATTCTTCAAGGCTCCCAGAATTTTCGCCCCCTCCCCCACCCTATGATCCACTTCCACTTCCATGGTTCCATCCGCTCCACACTTATCATCTCTTTTTGTGCACTTACTCATGCAGTCTTTTTCTTCCTGCAATTAAATGTTCAAGTATGCTCACCATTTTAGCAATAAACTGAGCACATTTTGAGACCAAGAGGGTCATGTTGCTCATGAGAGTTGTATAAATAGATCATAAGGCAAAAAACATTACTTGTCCTAGTCACACAACACACACACTGCTCATTAGGATAAATGAGCTGCAAAAATGCAAAAACCTTTCACTACTAATACAGTAACATTTCAATAATCTAAAGGCCTCATAACTTAAGTAATATCAGTATCATAGAGCACACTGTGGAAAACCTGGGAACAATCTAAAGGGAGAGAGTACAAAGGTGAAAAGACAGAGTTATTTTGGAAGTCCAAAGTGAGTTCCATAACCAAAGGAAAGTCAGCACAGAGAAATATGTAGTCCTCTTGTTTTAAAAGCCTCAAATTATTGACTGTATGGAGAGTTAGTTTTCAGGAACGCTGAATGACATTATATGCCTTAGTTGTGATGGGACTGGAAACCGCCTGAAAATCCCCTTCACTTATACTTCAAATTCTAAAAGATGGAACAGAATACAGAGCCAAAGAGGGAGTGTTTTTCCTCCTCAAAGGCTCAGGCTGGGGTGTCTAAATGTGTGTGGATGCATATGTGTGGATGTAAACAAGATGAAAAGAGAGGATAGATAGATAGTATGTTTAAGGAAAGGACCTTGGATGTTCTGGCACAGAGTGAAACAAAGCTCAAAGGTAAAGGGGAAGAATAGTGTGGAAAATTCTTATGAGTGAAGTCAGGGGTTGATGAGAGGAAGAGAGCTAAGGAAGGAGTAGCACTATTCCTGAAGCATGAGCTGTGGGAGTGTGTGAAAGAGTATAAGGAAGTTAATTCTCTAGACTGATGTGGGCAAGAATGAAAGTGGATGATGAGAGATGGGTAATCATTAGTGCTTACACACTTCACCATGAGAAGAAAGCTCAGGAAACACAAGTGTTTTGGGAGCTGCTGAGTGTGTCTGCAATATTAATGTAAAAGACTGGGTGTTGGTGATGAGTGATTTGAAGGCAAAGGTAAATAATGCGGCAATTAAGGGTATAACTAGGGGGCATGGGGTATTCACTATCATAAATGGAAATGGTGAACAGCATGTGATGAAAAAGTGGGCAGATTAGAATGGGTAGTGAGTACTGGGATGAAAAGGTAAATCTGCTGGTGAAAGAGAAAAGCGAGGTATTTAGGTGGTACTTACCGGGAAAGAGTGCAAATGATTAGGGGATATATATGGGAAAGCAGCAGGAGGTCAGAGGAAGGTGCAGGTGTCAAAAAAGAGGGCAAATGAGAGTGGGGGGTGAGCAAATATCGGTATACTTTAAGGAAAATAAGATGTTTTGGAAGAAGGTCATTAATGTACAAAAAATAAGAGAACAAATAAGAACATCAGTGAAGGGGGCAAAATGGGAGGTTATAACAGATAGTGATGAAGTAAGATGGAGTGAGGATTTTGAAGGACTGCTGATGTGTTTGATGATAGGGTGGCACATACAGGGCGTTTGGGTTGAGGTGGTATGCAAAGTGAAAGAGTCGTGGAGCGTGGTTTGGTGAAGGGAGAAGAGGTGGTGAAAGTCTAATGTAAGATTTGTTGAAAATGAAATGTTTGAGGACATTATGCGGAGCGAGATGGTTTGATCAAGTAAGAAATGAAAGGGTAAGAGAGATGTGTATTATCAAAAAGAGTGTGGTTGAGAAAGTTGAAGAGGGTGTGCTGAAATTCTTTAGACACATGGAGAGAACAAATGGAGAAAGGTCGAAAAAGTGGACGTGTCAAAAGTGGTGGAAACAAGGAGAGCAGGGAGACCAAAAAGGAGATGATAGGATGGAGTAAAAAAGATTTTGAGTGAGCAGGATCTGAACATGCAAGAGGGTGAAAGGCATGCAAGAAAGAAAGTGAACTGGAACGATGTTGTATACTGGGGTTGATGTGCTGTCAATGGACTTGATCAGGGAATGCAAAGCAGCTGGGGTAAACCATGGAGTGCTCTGTGGGGCCTGGTTGTGGATAGGAAGCTCTGATTTTTGGTGCATTACACATGACAGCTAGAAAAAGGATGTGAATGGATGTGGCCTTTCTTCATCTGTTCTCAGTGATACCTCAAAAATGCAGGAAACAGCAGTCATAGAAAAAAGGAAAGGAATAACTCCCACACCCACAAAAGTTTCGATCCTCCCCATGATGAAATTCTAGAATTAATACTTCAAATTGATCCTAAAAATGTGACGATACAGGTGCTCTTGGATAGTAACCCCAGGTTATTCTATAAATGAACATTGTGCAGCTGCCATAGAAATGAGTGACATATCGCTACCTCGCAAATGCGGGAGACAGCAACAAAGCAAAAAGAAAAAAAAAAAATCTCTTCAGAATGCAACATCCTTCATCCAGCCCAAAGATCTGGGGATAAAGTTACACATTGATTTACAAAAAGCAGCAGCTGAAGATTAATAAAAAAAACTCACAAATAGCTTTCTGAATGTGTTGAGGTGTAATACAGAAAGATCTTGGAAGTGTCACTAACCACAGCCCATTTGATGGCTCTTCAAAGAACAGATAACTTTATTTCCTTGGAAGACTTTCTTAGGCAAAAGCATGGGAATATGAATTATCAGTAATGGATACAGTCTCACAGGAAACTCCATTTACTTATCTCAAGAACAGGCTCATGTGACACCTTCATAAGAACTCACCTTCCAGTGCCATTACGATCGATGCACCCAACTGACAACCCAATTAACTGACTTGCAATATTCTGATTTACCTCATCAGAGAGAATATCTTCATAGCGACCTGAGAAAAATCACATATTTGAGCTAAAAAGGGCTGGTTTGCATAAGACAGACACAGAATTACAGGCAAAGGAATACTTTTTATCTAACTCTATTACACCACTGAATATGGTAAATATAACACCTCAGTTGCCTAAGAAAACACTAAAATGGATGACCTTACACTGCATATCAGATCTCTCAACACTACAACATTTTATACTGTATATCAATCACTGTCTTCTTTAAAAAAAAAATCTTTATATCCTGTTCCTCTAAATCTAATGTAATTCATAAAAAAATAAATCTTGAAATAATTTTGTATTTACCAGTCTACTGTTACATATCCTTGTTCTGCATCCATTCTTTCATCAATCTCCCCAATCTCTCAAGGACACCAGCCTTACATATTCGGTTCATGGTGGATGGACCACAGATGTATAAATATCCTCTTCCAGTATAATGATAAAGATATTAAATACAAATGGTGTACGTGCAATAAACTACAAAACAAATAGCAGGAACTCACTTGACAATCAGGTCTTATTCCCACACTTTTCAGTGCACTGCATTGAAATATCTAGAAAACTACACATTAGCAAAGTGATAGCATTACACAACAAGAACAAATACCGAAGAAATAACTGATAAAAGCATGGATACATCTTTCTGGATAATGGATATTCAAACTGAAGACCTAAATACTTTGAAACTTTGTTGATTCTGCTGTTTATCAGTGGATCATCTGAATATACCAATATTTCTTAATTTATCTTTTTGAAAAAAAAAAAAAATCAGTCATCAGAGACATCAATACCCACGACAATACATCT
The DNA here is from genome assembly GCF_036320965.1 of Panulirus ornatus. Classification (NCBI taxonomy): domain Eukaryota; kingdom Metazoa; phylum Arthropoda; class Malacostraca; order Decapoda; family Palinuridae; genus Panulirus; species Panulirus ornatus. The sequence goes on along the minus strand of NC_092230.1, from coordinate 43,490,767 downwards.
GGTTTGTTGAAAAAAGTCATCAATATTCAAGTGAAAAAGGCAGAAGAAGGTCAATCCTCGAGTTTCTAATTCTTAAACTCCTAAACTTAGCTTTACATCCTTATCATTACATTAAAATACCTAAATATTTTCCTTTAAACAATGGAACTCAATATCAAGTGCTTCCATAAAGTTATGTTTTCTAGGAATCCCTTTCCAACATAAAGTGGGTACTATTTGCACCAGGAAAAATACAATGAAAGCAGTGTTTGCCAGAGATTATACATGAAAAACAATGTCACATCAGAGTACAGCATATCAGATATACTTGAGTAAGGAACCCACCATTCCTGAATTTGAAGAGTTTATGTGAATAAACCTGATTGGTGTTAAGGAAATATATTTCCTCACGTCCATCACCATCCACGTCGCATGCACACACATCAATGGCATTTACTGCCTCATCCCTTAAAGCATAGTATGGGCTTGATGGGTCATCAACAGCCAGATTTTCCAGACGATCCTCTGATTGGTTGTACTTTAGCACCAAATTTGGTCCATTGAATCTGAAACATTATTATTTTTCTTATAATATGTCTTTTATATCTATGCATGTTGGCAACCTTCCACATGAACAAGGTAGCATCAAGAACAGAAAAAACCTTGCTTCGCTCCTTTCTCTGTTCCTTCATATGGAAAATAATACAAGAGAGATAGAGGATTTCCATACCCCTGCTCCTATCAGTCACCTTCCACAACATGCAATGCATATGTGGGCAGGAGGGTGTGAAGCATGCGTGAGATAATGCAAGGTGGGGCAATGTGGCATACAGGGGCTGAAATGCTATCAATGGGCTGAATTAGGGCATATGAAGTAGTCAAGGGAAACCACAGAGAGGTCTGAGGGGCTTGGCTGTGGATGAAGGAACTCAGGTTTCAGTGTATTATGCATGATAGGTAATGATTGGATGTGTGCATATAAGGTCACTTCTTCATCTATTTCTGGCCTTACCTTGATATGCAGGAAAAAGCACACAATTATGAAAAAATACCATTATCATAAGTGTATTTTACTAATCTATGATACCAGCTTGATAACCTGTACATAGAAATGAAAAAATTACGATAAACATGCATAACCATTTTGTTAGTACAAGAAAATACGTTTTGCTAAAAACATTTTCTCTATCATTTAGATGGTGGCTGCTTCTTAACATGTCTGAAAGGTAGAAGCAGTGGAATGACTGTACATGTTAAGTGGATAAAATCTTTTTGATCTGTAAAGACTTTTTTTCAGTGAAAACTAGACAAACCAAGTACAGTACTATGTATCTATCCACTACCTGCTCAGACCTACATTTGTTGAATCATATATCCCTGGGGATAGAGGAGAAAGAAAATTCCCATGTATTCCCAGCATGTCATAGAAAGTGACTGAAGAAGGTAGTAGCTTAGGGGGCTGGAAACCTTCCCCTCCTTGTATTCTAATTTCTAAAAGTTGGAACAGAAGATGGAAGTAAGCAAGGAGTGCTCATCCTTCTTGAAAGCTCAGGCTGGGGTGTTTAAATGTGTGTGCAGGTAACCAAGATAACAAGAAGGGTGAAACAGGTAGTATGTTTGAGGAGAGAAACATGGTTGTTCTGAATGAAACAAAACTAAAATACTGGGGGTCTGAACATGCAGGAGGGTGGAAGGTGTGGATAAGAGAGAGTAAACTGATGAGATGTGGTACAGCATATGGATGGCAATGTGGTTTCAATAGACTGAACCAGGGCATATGAAAAGGTCTGAGGAAACCATGGAAAGGTCTGTGGGTCTAGATGTGGATCAGAGGCTGTGGTTTCAGTTCATTATGGATGACAGCTAGAGACTAGATGTAAACAATTTAGGCAACATCTCTGTCTGTTCGCAGTGCTACCTTACTAATGAGGGAAACAGCGAGCAGGATGAAAAACAATCATTCATAAATACCAATTCTAATAATGCAATATCCCTAACATCAAGCATTATTTCAACATATAATCAATTAATCACATTACTCCAGGACTTCTATTATGTAACATCAAGCATTATTTCAACATATAATCAATTAATCATATTACTCCAGGACTTCTATAATGGGGCTGCAGTAAAAACAACTGAACGAAAATGCACGACTCCTTTGGAATGAGATATTCTTCAAGGAGATTTTACCCCTTTTAATCTGTGTTGATAAAAGGACCTTACTTAAAAAGACTTTTCACTTGCATTGTAACCATGTGCAGGCAGTCCAGTAATGCCATATCAATTCATGTTTCAGTGCGGACTAAGGATACATCCTCCCTGCAAATAATAGTTTAGCAATAGTCAAAAATGAATGTTGTATCAAAAAGTAACAACAATGATCCATTAATGGCCACCAGTGTCAAAGGCAGATTTCAATAAGAAATAAACAGTGTTTGGGACATCGCCTCTTGTGTCCCACATTCAGGGCCTCTTGTGCCCCACACTCAGGGGCTCTCACAAAAGTCAACCATATTTTCACCTTCATGGCTAAATGTTATATAGAAAATGACTTTTCCATTAGCAGATAGTAAGTTCCACTGAAGGACTTTCCTTAATTTTTTCATTAGTTTACCTGCATCTAATGGAAAACCCTTAAACAATGAGCATGAAAAAAATCCATCACAGTAAGCAATAAGAAATAAATCAATGATTATATAAACAAAAAATTCATCTATAAATTGATAGACTAGCATTCAAAAGTAACATAAAATACACAATACATTTCTACATTTGTTTCAGCCGGTGATAAGTGAGCACCCAGAGAAGGTGTGAAAGACAGGTTTGACAGCTGATATGACAGATGATTTTTCTGTTTCTACTGAATTTATTTTCCAGTGGAACTCTAGTTTCACTTGCTGTAACAACATTACTAGTAAATAACAAGAATATACTTAGAAATAGCACATCTTCCACACTAAAGTCAGGGTGAGGGAAAATTGGTTGGCAAGGGTGGGGAGGATAGTGAAGGACATGTTTCTTTCTTTATACCTACTCAAGTCTCATACAGACTCTTAATCAAAGTTCCCCACTACCTTGGGATTACAATGACACAATTAGGTGTTGTAGTTATTACACTATTTCTTCCATAATTGTGAATTCAGTATGGATCCCTCTCTTGCAGATCCACCTCCACCTTCTTTCCATTAAAATTGCCCGGTAAATCACATTTCTTCAAGTTTCTCATGTTATTTTTCTTCACTTTCCTCACCAAATCATAATCAAAATAGATGTTCCTACTAATGGCTTGAATCATCCAACAATGATTGTCATTCCTCCTAATGACATGAATCATCCAACAATCTAAAGTACATATCATCTGTAGGATCACTGTATACATACTACCTTTGGATAGACAGCAATGTACCTACAACGGTGATTCTTGAGGTACTTATACTCATTGTTTTTTTTATCTTGTGGGAATTCAAGTTCATCTAGCCCTCTGCATGGATGTCCTGGATGTTTTAAGGTGATCATCATTCATACAGAGAAGTTAAGAAACAAAAGGTTTCACACTACAGTTGGAATTTAGCCTATGCAGATATATGTGACTCACCCAGCAACAATGAGTTCCAGTTGGCCATCATTGTCCACATCTGTGACTGCCAGCCCATAACTGAGATGAAGTGGTTTATTTTCTGGTCTCTGCCTATAAGAGAAAATTATGGGGTTATACAATGACACTTTAATCTCATAATAGTACTTTGATACTTCAATAACACCAAAAACCTCTAATTCCTAAGAACTGTCTTCCAAAATAATCAAATTACAAAACACATGAAGCAAAGTGTTTCCCTTTCTAATAACATGACCTGCTTTTAAATTATCTAGTGCAGCTACACTGCCTACATATATATGCAGTATGTATATATCATCCCTTTCTGTACAACATGATGACCCCTTCAAATTTCAAACATATCACAACCAACCAAAAAGTCATTTCATGGGGATATGGATGGGCTTGTCTCTGAAGATATTGCATATGGTCTGCATATTCTGTGACAAGGATTCATACATACTGTACTTTCATAAAACTGTAAGACAGATAATTCCTTTCCATCACAGATTTGGAAAAAAAGGACAATGACCCATTGTGCATAACCAGTTTAGCATATCCATGCATCACCACATCAAAAAGGGCTTTTGAGTCTACTAATTTATGCTGTAAGAACTTGTATGTATGATGGTGCACTGCATAAATAAGCACAGCACATAAAAGAAAGGTTAAGTTCAAGTGATGTTACTGTGGAGTCTGGTGACAGTGAAACTGCACTTGCGTAATGCATGCCTTACTTTTCATGCTTTCCCACTCAAGTCTTGGAACCTCAATTACTCTATTTAGTAGTCAAAAGTCTGCTGTTCACCTTGGTCAATCAAACACAATATTACAATACATATGTGAGATCAGATGGTACTTGAGTCCATACAGGGTAAAAAAATAAAAAAATTCATACACAAACTTGATTATCCATGTTTTAATTACCACTTCCTCAGCGTGAAAATCCAACTGCAATATTCAGTCTATTCAGAATCACTTGAGAATCATCCAAGCTGTGTTGAATCTTTGTTATATTTCTCCATTCTCCATTTGCAGGTTTTCATGCTGTTATGTATTAGATGTACAAGGACCTCTTGATTTATTCATATCTAATTTATGCCATTTTTTAGAATACCATGCATTGTCCATTAACACCTTTTCCTAATCTACACAAGATTATGTATGGAATAACACGATCATCATTAAACTAACACTGTGGTGGCATGGCATTGCCAGCACTGTGCAAGAAGCAGATGTGAGCATTATATGGACAGTCTATAGTGATGGAGTGCTACAGTATACTCTATATTGCATGTGTTTTGCCCCTTGCATCATGCCACCAAAGCATCTTTTTAAGTTCTCCTGGTACCTGGTACCACTGGAGCTAAGAAGTGCAAGGCCATTCCCAAAAAGGTTAAGACAGATGTGCTCAAATGTTATGACAAAGAACTGATATCAAGCATGCTCATGGACTTAGCAAATCTACTTTACAGACTTTTCATGATAGTACAGAGATCAAGGAGGGTGCCGAGAGCAAAACAGCAATCAGTTCATCTAAGGACTCGTACTTATAAATTTGATTATGGAGTGAATGAAACGAATGTTAAGCACAAGAATCGAACCCAAAGCAATGAAAATGTTTTCATCAGCATGCTTGCATTACTAGAATAGACCCAGAATATACATGAAGACTTTGCAGCAGAAGAGGGAGCAGCAAAGATAATTTCTGCAAGTCCTAGTTGGTCTGAAAATTTAGGAAAACCTACAATAACCACACCAAGGTAACTGGTGAGGCTGCTTCTATTGATGTCGATGCTAATGAAAATTTCCCAGGAACCCCCAAGATCATTATCAATGAAGGCGGTTATTCTCCTAACCAGATTTTTAATGTCAACAAGACTAGATGATTTTGAATGATAATGCCTTCAAGAATATACATTTTCCATGAAGAGAAGACTGCACCAGGATTCAAAGACTGCTATTATCTGCTTCTATTAATAAAATTCATTTTACAATTTGTATATCATAGTGTTTTATATTTCCTGGTAAATGTGCATAGTAGTTTTTTGCTGATATAATACTCAACTGTCTTATAAATAATGAAACCCCCTAACCTCCATTATTCAATTTATTTGATTTACCAACAATTTTCAGAAATGTAACTATCACCTAAATTGAGAGGGCCCTGTATAATGAAACAGAAAATAAAAGTTTATACTGTTGAACTTAAAATGTAGAATGGAGCAGAAGGTAATAGTGTATAAGGCACATCATGTGAAAAGGCAACAGCAGCAATTATGTAGTCACTAGCTTGTCCCTTAGGATATGAAGAATGCCAGTCTGAATATTCCAGCATTTTCTTTGAAATGGAAAGATCTGGCTGGGAATAAAATGGGATGTGTTCAGATTGATGATAAAACCTACAAGGACTTTAAGCCCTTGTCTAGCATAGCACAAATCTCCTTGTAAGTAAAATTACCCATAAAAAGTAATATCATTAAGCAAAAACTATTTCTTTAAAGAATGTCACTTTGAGAGAAGGGCCCAAAAACTTAAATTTTCTTAGGATTATGCATAAACCATATGGCATCCCCTTCAAATGTCAGGTCTGTGTACCAAAACTTACTCAATATGAGGCATGGGACGAGGGTATGTATGATTAATTTGATAGGCTGTATAAAGTGACCAAGCCTAAAATAAGGGAACAGGGTTAATGATGACATATGACAGATAGACAGAAACAGGGCATGACATCTACTCATCCTACACTTATGCAATTTCCTGAAAATAAATTTCTGTATACTGATAATGGATCTATGTCTACAGGATTTATAACTTATGCAGAGCAAGGCCTTCTGCTATGCTTTCTGTCATCTACACTACTGCCAATGTTTTAGGTTACACTAAGGAAAGGAAAAAAAAATCATTCAGAAGAATTATCTATACAACAAAACTCATGATGTTCAACACATCTAATAATTACAAAATATCACTTTCTTGCATATCTTCTCATTCAAATCGTTACTTCAAATAGTTGTTTATCATATTTCTAAAGCATGAGGTAAAATATTCAAAATTATATGCAATGGAATACAACAAAGGTAACACGGATCAACTAATTCCAAATCACTGAATTCTTAAACAAAATCTGAAAACTTTCATAAAATATTATCATTACTTTTTTTCTGGTTTATATGTTTCTAAATTCATGTGAATATTCTTCACTAGAAACTCCCTCACCAAACAAAAATACTAAATTTACACTGACCTAAACAGTTGTTGAGTTATGTCCAGGAACATCGTGAGGCACAGCTTCTAGTAACTTCAGTGTGTTGGTAAATCCAAAGGAATCCTCTGTAGAAGAAAACAGATTCAATTACCGTAAACAATTCTGCCAAAACATTCCAGTAGTGGCTACGACAGAGCAAAGGGTGTTAAAAAGTGATCACTGCCCTGAATTCTATACATATTCGCTGATGATGGTTTTATATCAATGATGACCCCTACCTATAAAGAATGCTTGCAGTAAGATTACAAAGGATGGACAAAACGTCTGGGATACACACACATAGATGGAGCAAGTGGAGAGGATGGGATACAGTGATAAAAGAAGGCCTTAGTAAGAATAGTACCATGTGAGAAATAAACTATTCTGTACGTGAAAGAGGTCTATGATTCACTACTAAGCTAACCTGAGGCCAAAATTGTTAAGAAGGCAAAGTTTCTACTGGCAGATATTTGAAGTGCATTTAAGTATATGGAAAAGGAAATATGCGGTAAACTATACAGAACATACTTGAAAAAAATCTGCATTATGCACAGGTAAGATTTTCATAGTTTCTCTTGATTTCTAGAAGTTTGTTGTTTGTTGTAGTTAACATATACAAATAATGGGTAAGAACATAATAATTTTCTTGTACTTTACTTTGTTTCCCACCTGTTACAAAAGTAAATAAGGAAAAATGGAGGCAATCAGGCATTTCATGAGTGTTTGGTAGTGCATGATAGAGTGGGTGTTAATATCTAAAGCAATAAAGATAATCATTGCCTTATTCATTTCATAAAAAAAAACGAATTTACAAGTTTCTTGAAAACATCGTTCGTTTAACATTATATAAGTTACAGTGGAAAGTTATTCCATTAAACTATACGAACTCTATACATTTCTATGAATCATAATTTGGAAGAACTTTCCTGTACAACGAATAGTTGATACATCCAGTTATAAAGTCAAATAAAGGCCATTATACAATGTCGGCATTTGACCTGTCAGTGCCAAAACCAATGTATATCTTTAGTTTCGAACATCCAGTGAATTTAAGGTTAGATTTGGTTTGGATGAAGTTGTTTTTGATGTCTTCTGAATGAATCTATCCTTCATTTCTATCGCAAATCACTACTTTATGTGATTTCACCCACCTAAAACTCCGGTTTCCAGGTGGATGTCCGAAACTATAATTTCACTCCAAAATGTTGCTGCAAATAGGCTTCGGGTAAGAGAAAAGCAATAACTCCCGGTCTAGCTTCTGTACAGATGATAAAAGGAGTAAAAAAAAAAATCCTACCTGATCTAAATGAACTTAGCGAAATTAGGGTTGCTATGGGATGTGGCCAGCCACCCATAGACTGACATATTGAGGATAAGTCCTTTTTTCTCACTTTAATTTGAGGAACCAACAGAGATCCAGACAACCATTTGTTTACATTATGGATGCGGTGTAAGGCGAGCGCACCTTCCCTGACATCACCACACCAACGAACAAACCTAATTGGGAACACAATTTCTCTGGCGAACATAAAAAGGGGAAATATTTAGAATATACCTCATGCTGTCACTGACAAATATTTTTTTCCAATTGATTGAATGTGAATTTCTTAAATCTTATAATTCAAAGCAATTTAGCCAATACCGAGAAAGAAAATGTATATCTAGACCTTCTTTCAGTACTTACTTGGGAACACAATTTCTCTGGCGAACATAAAAGGGGAAATATTTAGAATATACCTTATGCTGATACTGACAGATATCTTTTTTTTTTTTTCCAATTGATTGAATTTGAATTTCTTAAATCTTATAATTCAAAGCAATGTAGCGAACACCGAGAAAGAAAATGTCTACTTAAACCTTTCAGTACTGGTGATGAATACAGTAATTTCTTTGTATTAAAAGCTATAAAAGGACCTATGTATTATATCTAATATCCTTATATGTGTGATGGAAAGCAATATTTATGTGGACCACTCTAAAAACTACCTCCTTTACAACTATTCCTTAGTGGTATGATAAACTAGTTATCATATTCATCAGCCCCTAATTCTCAATACCAACTACTAGTTTTGGAGATTCCTTGCTACTGCCATTTTGCAGTGTACACAGAACGTTTCATATTTGTGAGATCTCATCCCTTGAACTTTTTGTACCATCAAGTAACTCTTACATATATTATGTATACTGCCAGCATTCACAGTTTGTTTATTCCAGTCACCCACCACTGGAGTCTTCACCTCCATTCCAAAAGGCTTCTTGCTTAGCTTTTTGTTATGTCTTTAGGTTGTTCTGCTATTAAATTTCGCCTATTTCTGATCACTCTTGACGTCATGAGAATGATTTAGAATTTTGAAGGTACTTCTTTACATCATTTCTTAACATATCCATTGTTAAATTTCTTGTTAAGCTCTTTACTTGTTCTGCCTTAGCACCTTTCAAAAAAACTTAACTGTCATCATGCTGGTTTTAAACACTAGAGGTTTTAAACCAATTTACGTTGTACTCTTCTCAATATGGGTTTATTTCATGAACTTTGAAATCCTCTGTAATTCAACTCTCTTAATTCTACAACTGTGTTCTATTTCTTGGTCTCCTATGGATCCTCTTTATTAATTTCAATATATTTTTAAGCACAATGTGTTGACCTGACAAGTATGTTCTATTTCTGGCTAACATATAAAGTGAGCAGTTTCCTGACTAATCTTTTACACCTGTAGAAAAAAAAGTACATTTCTATCAGTTGCATGTATACATTTTGTCTCATGCAATTGTTCTCTTAAGGTGGAACTCTTGCGATGGGTTGATTCTTGGTCCTTTAGGAAATCATGGCTGTGAACAGCATATTTAGAAAAAAATCTGACGTCCATATGGTTGGCTAACACTTCCTTGATCAGGAAATGGCTTCAGAGTCCACATACCTGGTCCTACATTCTGCACAAGCATGAGTTTAAACCTCCCAGGTATACAAAGATGGCTAATTGAATATCTCATGCCACCATTACATCAATTTATCTATCTGTTTATTCCTTTTTCAGTGTCTAAACTGTATTTTTGTTAAATAAGAACCTAGAAGGTTCTGGACATGCTAAGTTAAAGGTCCAAAACAACGAATGCATTTTTTTTTTCATATTTGTTCGCCTTTTTTCCCGTGTTTGCGAGGTAACTTCAAGAACGACTCGCCTATTATTATGCTAATCAACCTAACATTTTCCTTCCTTCTCCCACCTTTGGACTTGTTTACTGTCGTATTATATAAGAAAATAAAAGAATATGAATTACTTCTTGCAGGTTTTATGCTAATGACAATGAACTAACACTGTAAAGCATAATAACATTCCTTAGCCTAATTCCCTGTGACCCTAGACTGAATGATAGTCCATTGTAGATACAGTGACGTCATGTGACCCTGTACCTCTGACGTTTTCTGTAGTGACGTCATGTGACCCTGTATCTCTGACGTTTTCTGTAGTGACGTCATGTGACCCTGTACCTCTGACGTTTTCTTTACATATCATGTTCACTGTACGTACTGTCAAGTACCCTCGGGGACAGTGGCACATACAGACAGTACACGAGAGGTGATTGGAAGTGCGTGAAATGGAATCATCAGCATAAAAGTGAACAGGTTTAGAAGTAGAAGAGAAAATATATCTAGAAAAAAAAAGAGCAGATGAGTGTGCAACTTTGAGGACTTACACTGCCTTTGACAGGGAGGTGAAGGAGGTATTTACACCGTACCCGGGCACAGGGGTCCAAAAGGAGGCTTGGGAATATATATATATATATATATATATATATATATATATATATATATATATATATATATATATATATATATATATTTTTTTTTTTTTTTCTTTTTGCTTTGTCGCTGTCTCCCGCGTTTGCGAGGTAGCGCAAGGAAACAGACGAAAGAAATGGCCCAACCCACCCCCATACACATGTATATACATACGTCTACACACGCAAATATACATACCTACACAGCTTTCCATGGTTTACCCCAGACGCTTCACATGCCCTGATTCAATCTACTGACAGCACGTCAACCCCGGTATACCACATCGATCCAATTCACTCTATTCCTTGCCCTCCTTTCACCCTCCTGCATGTTCAGGCCCCGATCACACAAAATCTTTTTCACTCCATCTTTCCACCTCCAATTTGGTCTCCCACTTCTCCTCGTTCCCTCCACCTCCGACACATATATCCTCTTGCTCAATCTTTCCTCACTCATTCTCTCCATGTGCCCAAACCATTTCAAAACACCCTCTTCTGCTCTCTCAACCACGCTCTTTTTATTTCCACACATCTCTCTTACCCTTACGTTACTTACTCGATCAAACCACCTCACACCACACATTGTCCTCAAACATCTCATTTCCAGCACATCCATCCTGCGCACAACTCTATCCATAGCCCACGCCTCGCAACCATACAACATTGTTGGAGCCACTATTCCTTCAAACATACCCATTTTTACTTTCCGAGATAATGTTCTCGACTTCCACACATTCTTCAAGGCTCCCAGAATTTTCGCCCCCTCCCCCACTCTATGATCCATTTCCGCTTCCATGGTTCCATCCGCTGCCAGATCCACTCCCAGATATCTAAAACACTTTACTTCCTCCAGTTTTTCTCCATTCAAACTTACCTCCCAATTGACTTGACCCTCAACCCTACTGTACCTAATAACCTTGCTCTTATTCACATTTACTCTTAACTTTCTTCTTTCACACACTTTACCAAACTCAGTCACCAGCTTCTGCAGTTTCTCACATGAATCAGCCACCAGCACTGTATCATCAGCGAACAACAACTGACTCACTTCCCAAGCTCTCTCATCCCCAACAGACTTCATACTTGCCCCTCTTTCCAAAACTCTTGCATTCACCTCCCTAACAACCCCATCCATAAACAAATTAAACAACCATGGAGACATCACACACCCCTGCCGCAAATCTACATTCACTGAGAACCAATCACTTTCCTCTCTTCCTACACGTGCACATGCCTAACATCCTCGATAAAAACTTTTCACTGCTTCTAACAACTTGCCTCCCACACCATATATTCTTAATACCTTCCACAGAGCATCTCTATCAACTCTATCATATGCCTTCTCCAGATCCATAAATGCTACATACAAATCCATTTGCTTTTCTAAGTATTTCTCACATACATTCTTCAAAGCAAACACCTGATCCACACATCCTCTACCACTTCTGAAACCACACTGCTCTTCCCCAATCTGAAGCTCTGTACATGCCTTCACCCTCTCAATCAATACCCTCCCATATAATTTACCAGGAATACTCAACAAACTTATACCTCTGTAATTTGAGCACTCACTCTTATCCCCTTTGCCTTTGTACAATGGCACTATGCACGCATTCCGCCAATCCTCAGGCACCTCACCATGAGTCATACATACATTAACCAGTCATACATACCAACCAGTCAACAATACAGTCACCCCCTTTTTTAATAAATATATATATATATTTGTTTATATCTATCATGGAGGGCGTATAGGAGCATAGGGACCTCAAATGCAGAAAATTCAACAGAGCACTCCATTCCACCCCTCTCTCATCTTCCATACCCGTTTTGGCCTGACAGCCCATGACATAGAACCGTAGTAGATAAAAACAGGATAACTAATGAAGAAGAGAAGGGGACCCGGAAGAAACTTTGTAACCCCCTGATAGAATTCCACACAGGGTCCCTGTTGAGTAACCACTACTGAGAGGGTACGAAGGGGATCTCGCTTCGTCAGCGACTGCTGCAGTAGAACAGTCAGAGAAGCTTTGCAATTGGGAGCAGAGAGAAGCAGAGAAACCAGTGAGGTAATAGAGTCTCTTATGTTTTTTTGCCATATCTTGTCAGAATCCATAGAGAGATGGACCAGAGGTGAGACCCATAGGAAAAATAACCAGTAGAAATCCATATTGGTGATTAGAACAAAGGAATGGTATTCTGTGTTTAAAAAAATTGAGTTTTAAAGGCTTTGAGGACAGTAGAAGTGAGAGCAATTGGGTCAACAGTTGGAGGGGTTAGAGCAGTGTTTTTAAGAAGTGCTTTTAGACGAAGGCGAAATAGGCGAGCAAGGATTGGATCCATTAAGACTCCGAGGGAAAAGAAAAGAGACTGCATAGATGTACAGGATAATTTCATTGGGCACTTGTCCGACCACTGCAGCATTTCTTTCAAGTTTTGGAATCATTGAACAACGCATTTATCAACATCCTTAGATATTTATAAGCCATGTTTGGGGTATTTTCAGAAAAAAAAAAATGTAACAATACCGGGGTCAGTCTTGTTCGGTATCTAAATGTCCTTTTTTTTTTTGAAGAATGTAATGGTGTGTATTTACAATGGTTTCTCTGTTAAGTAGAAGAGTTCTCTGGTAAGTGTTGGTAGTGTTCTTTTTAAGTGGAAATGTTCAGCAACTGTGTTTATGAAGATTGTCGCGTTACGAGCCAATGCCTTTGACAAGTGTTTCCTGACAAGTAGAAGTATTTCTTCATAAATGGCAGTGTTCTGTGATAAGTAGTAGTGTTATCTGGTAAGTGGCAGTGTTATGTGATGGGTGGCAGTGTTGTCTGAAAAGTGGGAGTGTTATCTAGTAAGTGGTAGTGTTGTCTCATAAGTGGAATTGTCATTTAGTAAGTGGCAGTGTCGTCTGTTAAGTAGAAGTGTTAACTAACGAGCGACTGAGTTACCCGTTGAGTAAAGTATTAACTGATAAGTAGCCTGTCTGAGAAGTAGAAGTGTTATGTGATAAGTATAAGTTTTATCTGGTAAGTGGCAGTGTTGTCTGATTACCAGAAAAGGTATCCGGTAAGTGGCAGTGTTGTCTGATCATTAGAAAAGGTGTCTGGTAAGTTGCAGTGTTGTCTGAAAATTAGAAAAGGTATCGAGTAAGTGGCAGTGTTGTCTGAAAATTAGAAAATGTATGTGGTAAGTGGCAGTGTTGTCTGATCATTAGAAAAGGTATCTGGTAAGTGGCAGTGTTGTCTGATCATTAGAAAAGGTATCTGGTAAGTGGCAGTGTTGTCTGATCATTAGAAAAGGTATCTGGTAAGTGGCAGTGTTGTCTGATCATTAGAAAAGATATCTGGTAAGTGGCAGTGTTGTCTGATCATTAGAAAAGGTATCTGGTAAGTGGCAGTGTTGTCTGATCATTAGAAAAGGTATCTGGTAAGTGGCAGTGTTGTCTGATCATTAGGAAAGGTATCTGATAAGTGGCAGTGTTGTCTGATCATTAGAAAAGATATCTGGTAAGTGGCAGTGTTGTCTGATCATTAGAAAAGGTATCTGGTAAGTGGCAGTGTTGTCTGATCATTAGAAAAGATATCTGGTAAGTGGCAGTGTTGTCTGATCATTAGGAAAGGTATCTGGTAAGTGGCAGTGTTGTCTGAAAATTAGAAAATGTATGTGGTAAGTGGCAGTGTTGTCTGATCATTAGAAAAGGTATCTGGTAAGTGGCAGTGTTGTTTGATCATTAGAAAAGGTATCTGGTAAGTGGCAGTGTTGTCTGATCATTAGAAAATGTATTTGGTAAGTGTTCTTCGAAAAGTATATCAAGCGACTGTGTTCTAAGAAGCAACAGTGTCTGATAACCATCAAGTGTTCTCGGTCAATGGTTATCAAGGGTCTCTGATATGTACAAGTGTACTCGCACAAGGACCTGTGATTTCTCTTAAATATCTATGTTCTAGGTTAAATTCGTGTAGGTTAGGAATAAGATTTATATATATTTTTCCTGAAATTTATTGCCAGAATACAAGCTTGATTAACTGTGTTACCTAAGATCTTTTTTATCTTTTTTTTTTCTCCATAGATGGTATATGGATCAGCAGGTAAGGTAATGGTTCCTGGGAACATGACAAGTGTGAGGGTAGTGATTGGCAAGCTTGGCTTGGCACTGGGTTTCCATCTTCTGTTAACAGGTTTGCAGAGCCTTGGCTAGCTAGGCTATGGTATGCTCCTTGTACCAGCCCAAGATCACTGTACTGTTATTCTTTCCATACCAGATCTCCGTCTGTGTTTCTTAATCACATTCCATGTCTTAATATTCTTTTTTGGTATAGTGACCGACATGCCTCAGTCAAAGGCCATCACGGGTGAAAGGAAAAAAGAGGGGGAAAAAATAGAGGGAATGGCAAAGGAATTAGAAATTAAGCATGGCTCCGCAGGCGTTTGTAGACCTGACTTAAAGATAGAAACATCACGAGGAAAGGGATAAACGAAAGGAGTAAGAGAATTCCACAGCTTACCTCTCTGAGGAAAGAAGTGGCCATCATAACGGTCATTCCCCAAATGGCGGAGCTCTACACAGAAACTGTGTGAAGCAGCCGCCAAACGCTTATCTCTGATCTGCAAGTGTCATTGTCCCGCCTGGATTGCAAGGACATGTGCAAACACCTCACCAGAGGTGTGGCTAAATTGGCACCTTTAGAAGAGGGAGAAGTCAGCAACATTGCAAAGAACAATGATTGTGTTGGAAGTATTATTATTGTCGCTAATAGAATTGGAGGAAGTAATGTAAGAGGCACTTCATACTAAAACGAGTAAAAACCCGTGTTAGATATGAAATACCAGCTCGCGAGAGAAATAGACCTATACGGGACCTATACAATACCCTCCCCAAAAATAAATTTGGGGAAGTAGACATGTTTCATGTTAATTGTAACGTTAGTTATGGGGAAGATATGGTTATGCCTATATGTTAATGTTTATGTTATTACATGGTTAAATTGTGGTGTTTTGAAACGACAGAGGGAAACAAGTGTCAATTAGATAGGGACGTAGGGAGAAATAGCCTTTTAACATTATTGAATTTCACTTTGTTGCTGCTTTCCCAGTCGAGATGTTGCATGGGTCCGAAATGAGAGAAAATATATATATATATATATATATATATATATATATATATATATATATATATATATATATATATATATATATATATAGTGCAAAAATAAAGAACGAATGTTAGAAGTAGGGGAAGGGTAATTGGAATGTCTCAAGTGGAATCATCAGCATAAGAATGAACATGGTAAGATGAAAACAGATCATATACGAAGAGAAGAAAGATAGAAGGCGATAGAACAAAACCCTGAGGGACACCGCTGCTGTTAAGTCGCTCCATCAATGACTGCTTCAGTGGAACGGCCGCAGAGGAATCTATGCATTAGGGAACAGACAGAAGCAGGAAAACCAATGGAAGGACGTTTAGAAAGGAAAACCTAAGACATGTCAAATGCTCTGGAGATGACGAAGACCACTACAAATGTTTTACCACAGTCCCTGAGGGAGGAGGACCACAGGAGAGAACTCATTAGATCATTCACTGCGAAGCCGTTTTGGTGATGGAAAAAAGTGGATGAGGTTCTGAGTGCTTGATAGAATGTTTTAAGGGGATTTTCATAGGCTTTGGGGACAGCGTAAGTGAACGCACTAGGGTTAGAACGTTATCTCTGAAGGATAGGCTATCCCCAAGGCTAATATTATGATAAGGAAAAGTCTGGGTTTGTAGAGAGAGACAGAACAGGCGAGCAAGTATCGGAACTAGCTCACAGGCACAATCTCTAAGTACACATTCCCTAAACATGACTATGCTCATTCAAATCAGATTTTTACTTCGTACCAGTTTGACAGTTGGGATACTCCTCTATAGACCTTGATGCACATATATGAGTTTCCCTTGGACGATCGAATAGCATCAGATGTCAGCGATAACTAGTAGCTCAAACTGTTTGACAATATAGCCGTAATTTTCACCTTCAACGAACAATGTCAAACTCTGGTATGTAACTATCTTTAAATTATCGCCACAGACCGTCCCCCCCCCCCAACTTCCGAACCAAAGTCCTGGACTTATTGGACTTACAGATGCGAACAGCATATAGACGTCCATTAGAAAAGTGTTTATATCCAAAGGACATCAACCTTGAAGCACAATGAATGTTTCTGACCATGGCAGGAGGAAGCATATGACCATGTTGGAAGACCTCTGTCACTGGAAGTGTCAAGGATTCTCAGAGTGACTCATAAAATCTGTAAATACGATACGAAATAAGAATCTTGATCGGCATGAGAACACCTGTAAACAAAAAGACCCTCGATCTTGTGTAGTGAGAAGCAAGAAATGCAACAAGAAATATATATAAAAATTACGAGCCAATGTCTTTTTTTTGGGGAGGAATTGCGACGTGGTGACCTAAAAATGTGGGCAGCCATTTGGGGTAGGTGGCGCCTACTGACGTGGAGGGTAAACATAGTAGTTGAACATGTTATTGAAATGCTCATGGCGGCTAGACTGGTGCTGCGGCTCGCCGTTCCTGCGCACGTAGTCTTCACATTCTTCCAGGGAGGAAGAGCTCTTCTCTACATGCTCTCCCAGGCCAGACTTGTAGGAGATATAGCGCTGTTGAGACAAGATCTGGATATAGTGAAAGCAGATATGAAGGTTGATATGAATATATCCTCTCTTGAACACGATATGAAGGGTGATATGAATATATCCTATCTTGAACACAGATCTTTAAGGGCTTACGTAAAACCTACTACAGTTTAAAGGAAAATTTGGGCGTAGACATATGATGGAATGGAGCTATTACCAAGTTTTATGCAGCTGTGACAATAGTTAGTTTAAGTCAAACTATTTACCAAATGATGCGAAAAACTTGAGTGTAAATATCTAAGGTACAAGATTACAATTGAATGGATACCCTGTCACTACTTATACCTTTTTCTCTATGAAATATTCCTACCAGAAGGCTATTAGAAATAAAATTCTCTCACTTTCAGGGGCAGCATTTTGGAAATGTTATCTCTCTTCATTTTGAAGTAGGATGTTTTGATATGACGCATCAGTTCCAAACACCTAAGGCAAAAACTACTGCAGGCATGTGAGTATAGCTTTTTCTACAATGTAATTCTGGTGATTTCTTTTTCTCTAAAGTATCTGAAGCATCTCCAAAATATCTTAGATAATTGAACGATATAGAGTGCAGTACTAGACGAGGCGTGACGTACGGAAATGTAATTGCAAGTCGGAGAGTCTAAGTAGGTTTAGTGAGGAACATGTTGGTGTCTAAGGGGAAGGTTATTACTATTGGTAAAGGAACTGGTCATATTGGAAAAACTGTTGTTACCAGTGCTAGTTTTGATGAGTTGCCGATAATTTTGGTCAATGGCCGTACTTGATTTGATCAACAGAGCGCTGGTTGTAGTAGTGCAAGGTGGGGAAACAAAGCTTGAAATTAGCCATTTCGTAAATCCAGTTCAGCGGAAACTATACAATTCTGCCTAGTTTATCATAAAACGTTAGATTTCACTGTAAAGTACTGTTACAACCTCAGACTTTCGCAAAACATTCCAAGTGCCAGTTAGCAAATTATTTGCCATTCGATGTCATACCTAGGATTTCATAGACGCTTAGGCTTTTATATTAATGGACGCTAATGGCTGTAGACGTCTTTAAAGTTGTCCTCAGTGAATTTGGCGGCAAATGTTAGTCTGAAAGGGACTTGTCGAAAGTAAAAGGATACGTGCTAATTTTAGTGAACGTGACTCCACTTGGTAGAATACTACTATTAAATGCATACAAATTTTCTTATATAGTCTCGTACTTGTTTCCCAAATGTCTGTTTTGTCACTGTTAAGCTTTTCTAAAAGGTTTTATTTTAAAACATAAAAAAAAAGAGAAGCGCCTATATAAACAATGCGTTCCAGAGAAATAGCCTTCGTTCAATAACCTGATAACCAGTACCATCACCTTCTGATAGGGCATGTCCATTCCTTCTTACCTGCTGGATGCTGTGGGCGAAGCATCCGTCGGAGATCATGCGGGCGGCGTTCCTGAGGGCCCGGGCGAAGGTGTCCATGGCCAGAATGTGTCCGTGGAAGAGGTCGCGGGGCTCCACGGACTCCCGACGGACGCGCCCGCCCAAGGTGAAGCCACCGTCTTGCAAGCCACCCTGTAAAATTCGCCAATAGATTATGCTACTTTATCATCCATTATTTAATTGATAGTTATCCTACCAAGTTTATATTTACTACTTTATCATCCATTATTTAATTAATAGTTATCCTACCAAGTTTATTATATTTTTTGACTGAATATTATTGTTCAAAACCAGTGTACTGATGAATATGATGCACGATTGGGAGTAGCTTGGCGCCAATCTGCCTTTTGTTTACCTGCTCAAGGATACACTTCATGATGAAAGTAGCGTCGGCCACATTCTTGGCACAGAGGTCTGAGGTTCCATGGACCTCTGGGTAATTGCCGGAGGCATCGACACAGCCTAGCATGTTGAAGGCGGCCGCGACGTTCACATCATGTTCGTAGGGGCGTCCCAAGAGGCGTGAGAAAGCAGGCTTGATGTACAGTTTGTATTGGGTGTCGAGGCCAAAGTAGCGAAGCATATGCATGGTAGACATGGCGTCAGACTCGTACTGGTGACGGCGTGGGTCGGATGGTTTGGGCTGGATGAGGAGTTGACCCTTGAAGCCGATCTTATCCTTGTACTGGGCCGCCATGCGATACAGCTGCGCCATGTGTGACATGTCACGGAAGATCTGGCGCTGGAGAAGACTTTGGTAGCCATCGCGAGGGTTGAAGAAGACGAAGTTGTCTGCGCCCAAACGCTTGGCAGCCTCCAGGCTACGCTTGACTTGGGCACAGGCGTAAGCGAAGACGTGGGCGTCCGGGTTGGCACCAGCGCCGTTCATGTAGCGCGGGTGGGTGAAGAGGTCGGCGCTGTAGTACAGCGGTTTGATGCCGGTCTGCCGCTGGAGGTCGGCGGCAAGCGTCACCATCTCCTCCAGGTAGGTGTTGGTCTCGTCAAAGTTCTCTCCCTCAGGGGCCATGTCGCGATCGCTGACCTGTGGGTTGAGACACACAAACGCTGAGGTAAAAGCTAATATCAATCGGGTTTTTTTTTTTATCCATTTATTATTTCGTCAGGAATGAAGGAAGTAATCATTTATATTAGAACCAATGCCATAACTCCTCCAGGAGGTGGTCGGTAAGAGCCACCAGGGGGAAATGTCCATGTCCCCTACCGAATAGTACTTGACCCCCAGCTTGTGGCAGAACTCGAAGGCTGCCAACATACGACGCTTGTAGTTGTCCAGTGTACGAGACCCATCCTCCCAGGCTCGCTGGTGTGCCCGGTCACCGTAGTAGTCGTCTGAGCCCAGGTACCTGAGGCCAACAAATTCAACAGTCGTTATATACTGTACTTTTCCCTCATGAGTCACTGCTGGTCACGTAAAGGGAGGGTGTAAGTCGATTTCTTCTTGGTTAAACCTTGCTAAAACAACGAAGAATATCTAGAATAAGCAATACTTGTACTACTATAAGATGTATTCATTGAAAATCCTTATAATAGATTGATTTATCATACTAACATTATCTAGAAATATCGTACGTGTGCTGAATTTGTCTAAAATGATGGTAGATGTATGAGCTAAGTTGTTCTGGTACAAATGGCAGATTTATGAGTTAAGTGTTCTGGTACAAATGGCAGATTTATGAGTTAAGTGTTCTGGTACAATCCAACATGACTGGACCCTTACTTATTATATCTGGTGAAAACTACCACACTGGAGTTTATACTTATCTATGCAAACGCTATACATAAATTCCTTTTCTCACCTTCATTCACTTTATTCATTTTTTTCATACAAGGGCTGAGCTTGATGAGTTCAGTCCGAAGAAGCCTAGTTGTTAAGACGGAAAGCCTTTGAATAGAAGATGAATAAAGTGAAAATGCAATGCAGAACCACTTGACAGCCCTTCTTGAAATACTGTTCAGGATGGCACTGGAGAAGGACAGAGTGACAAGGGAGTAGAAAATGGGTAAACATCATCCCCATTTGTAAGAAAGGAGACTAGGAAGAAGCGCTGAAATAGATAGGATTCACGAGTGTCGTGTGCACGGTGCTGAAAAACATATCAGAAAGAAAATGGAAGACTTCTGCAGGAGAGGCACTACTTTAGTGAAAGACAACTCTTTAAGGGAAAAAAAGATCACGAACGAAACCCTCAGATTTCTACGAGTGAGCAAGCTGTTGAAAGATAAAGGAAGACTGGGTAGATTGCATTTGAACTCAGAAAGCATTTGACACTGTACAACATAAGAAGCTGGATCAGCAGACAAGAATAAGGGAAAGACTCCTTCGACGGACAGAAAATCATCATCGTGGAAAGGAACAAAGGACGCATTTTAGGGAAGCCTACTCGAAATGGATTGTTAGGTCACAAGAAGATAAACCACAGGATTTTTCTCTGAATTATTACTCCAATGGATCTATGTAAACAAGTTCCCAAAAGGCGTGGACTCCTACCTAAATATGTGAGTAGATGATCCAAAGGTGAGGGAAGTGAAAAGCAAGGAGGATTGCATCAACTTACAAGGGGACTTAAACAGACGCCGAAATTGGTCTGGTACATAAGTGGTGAGATTTGAGGATGGGCCACTAGATGAAGGTCTCGATGGAAATATCAATTAGCTGGAACTAAACTGCAGAAGTCTCTGAAGGAGGAAAGAATTTAGAGTCGTCCCTAACCTTTTGCTAAGGTCTCACCTTAGGAGAACAGTTAAGGAGACCATCTGTCTGCTAGCAAATATCAGAGTAGCATGCATGTCCACAGGCTAGAAATTATTTGGACAGGGTGGATAACCAGGCAGGTGAGGCGTGATTTAGAGTGGAGCAGATGAATTGTTTGTAAAGAATACGAAGGGATTCTTTATCTTAACCAAATCTGGTACTAAAATGTAACTGAAGGCTTTTCGTTGTTGATGGCATTTGTATAGGTGATTGTGGTGGGGGAAGTTGATGTCATGTGTGTGTGTGTGTGTGTGTGTGTGTGTCGTACGTAATGCATGGCATGACTAGATCTGTTGGGTGTGGAAGTGGTTGACTTACTAGCCAGGTAGAGCTGCATGTATGTTGATTCTTGGGTAATGTCAGGTTATTGTGATGTGACCGTGAGGTCATCTGTATAGGAATGGACTACTTCAGATGACGCAGTTTCTTCTGACGTAGAAAATCCTCATAGAGAGCACTAGCATTAAGGGTGGCAGTGGGTGCTGGCACTACGGTAAGCAAGGGATTCAAACACTCTGGTTGGCAATGGGTGCTGGCACATGAGGTGGCAATGGATGCTGTCGCTTTGCGTGGTTACTGAATGCTTACACTAAGGGTGGCAATGAGTGCTGGTGGTAGAGATGACACTGAATGTTGGCACTGGGGGATGACACTTCAGTGCTGGTACTAGAGATGATACTTGGTGCTGCCTTTGCCGTTGGCACTTGGGGTTGGACTAAGTGCTCTTGGCATTGTATTATGGCACTGAGAGGTGACACTAGTCAGTCTGTTGACACTAAGGATAACACAGTGCCGGCAGTCGGAGTAACACGTCGCTGGCACTAAGGTTAGCAATGAATGCTGGCACTGTCGCCTAGGGTATGCTGGTGACAAGAGAACTCACCTGAAGGTGTTGAAGTAGCAGACGGAGAACCTGAGCCATTCCTCCATGGAGCGGCCGTGGACGGTCTCGCCAGGGTTGTAGTGGCGGAAGACGAGGGTGTCCTCCGGGCCAGCATCGGGCCGGTATTCGATACGACCGATACCTGGGAAGTACTTGTTCATGCTGGCGGCTGACGGTGTGGGATGGGCGGGTCGGGCGGCGGGGTGGCTGGCTCCTCTTTCTACCTGCTGCTGACGGAGAGGCTGGTTTACTGCCTGGTCTACCTGCTGCGCCTGGCACTTTTCCCCCCCGACGTATATATACCCTGAGGGCGTTCACCAGACCGACTCGCCCCTCCCCCCTCCCGACACCCGAGACCGACGACACGCCTTCCGACCACCGACCGGATTCTATCCCCCCTCCCTCCTCCTCACAACCCGACACCACCCTTCGCTCCTCTTAGGCCCTGTGTATGGTCTATGGCAGGGAGGCGCGGGGGGGCGGGCGCATACACCCCACCCTCCCAGTGTCGCATGAAGACTCATCACTATGGCCCGCCTCTTGACTCTGGGTCTGGCTGGCTGGATACAAGGCCAAATTACCCAGCCTCATGTAAACAAGGATCCTTTGCCTTCTCCATCTCGTGTCCGGTTTCTGTCGTCTTTTGTTTCGGCTGCCTTCAGAGAGAGAGAGAAAGAGAGACACACACACATGGGGTCTTTCACGTCTCCTCCGTGTCTTTCTGATAATCAGATGGTGTAAGCTCTGTCATAATCAGATGATGGTGTAAGCTCTGTCATAATCAGATGGTGTAAGCTCTGTCACAATCAGATGGTGTAAGCTCTGTCATAATCAGATGATGGTGTAAGCTGTCATAATCAGATGGGGTAAGCTCTTTCATAATCAGATGGGGTAAGCTCTGTCATAATCAGATGATGGTGTAAGCTCTGTCATAATCAGATGGGGTAAGCTCTGTCATAATCAGATGGGGTAAGCTCTGTCATAATCAGATGGGGTAAGCTCTGTCATAATCAGATGGGGTAAGCTACAGTCTATTATTGTGTGGCGTGCGTAAGCAATGCACTACTCTGGGCTTCATATGGCGTGGGGTACATATTATCCCATGAACACCGCACGGAGAGAGAGAGAGAGAGAGAGAGAGAGATTTCAAACTAGTTGCCCCGTTGTCTTAACCTTGTATATAAATAAGTCTTTATTCCTCTGTATCTATACACATTGCACACACATGCACACCCTAGCCTATGACAGGTACCTATTCTATCGACCAGCCTCCCCCACCACCTTTGGGGAGGATGAACAGCTGGGTGGGACTGTGGCCATGCTGAGCTACAGCTCTTTATTCTTGTATCATCTTTGTTGTCCACCTCTGGACCTTTTTTTTATTATTTGCTCTTTGTGTTTCGTCAGATGCGGTGACCAAACCTGAGAAGCATATTCTTGTTTGGGCCTTATGTAGGATATGAACAGCAGGCTGAACATTTCCTTATCCATGTACCTGAATGCCAGAAGACTGTTTGTGACTTTCATCTTGCCCCGCGTCTCCATAACTCTAACGATGTCACAGTTCTGCAAGTCTTGTGTTTCTCTATGGGTCTCCATTCTTCTGTTTTAATGTAAGGTTCTGGCCACAGGTCAGGGACAATGTCGACTCCCAAGTCCTTCGCACACAGAATCCTGAAGCTTATTTACTAACTGGATGATAATGATATTGAAATTTTGTTTCCGTCTGTTCCATCTTCTCTTACTTTACATTTGATCGCATTAGATTGGACCATCTGTGTATAAAACCAACTTTACTGTGGTCTGTTTAGGTCACCGTGCCAGTTGATGCATTCGACCTTACTTTCCACTTCCCCTCATAACTATAGCATATTCTGCAAACCTAATTAGTCATTCACGAAGATCAAGAGGAGTAGCGGTTCCAAAATAGCACCCTCCTGTACGCCTGTGGTGGCATCAACCTATTTGGAGAAGTGCTCCTCTGACATGTGTCCTTTTTGTATCCCTTCTACCAAGATATAGTCTGTCCATCTGGTGGGAAAGTCGTCCGTCCCCCCTTAATCCTCCTCCCTTCTGTTGAACCCTGTTTCTTGATCCTCCTCCCATGTCGTACTGTACACAATGATTCCGGCAGTCAAGAACGCATTCTTCCGTGGAAAGCTAAGATATTCGATGCACATGATCTTCTCTCCACCTAAAACGATGTTGTTTCTCAGGTTCATTTCTCTTCAGTAAAAGGGCATCCGTAAAAAGTCATCTGTTTGCTTTCTGATTGTCCTTTCTCAGTGCCTTACAGACCACACACTCGTCAAGGAGACTTATGGGTCTGTAGGTTGGAGCACATCTTTTCGTGGTCTCTTTTGTTTCCAATGGGCATGATGTTTACCTCCTTCTATTCCTTAGGTACATCACTTTTTTTTCTTTTTAACGACATTTTGACGTCCACTGTATCTGCACAAATCTTCTTCGGCATATATGGTGGAATACCATCAGGACCATGAGCCTTAACTGGGTCAAGAGTCTTCAGTATTATGTTATCGTCTTTTGTTTATGAATTCATAAACTCCCTCCCCGTCGCATCTCATTATTGATGCTACAGCGCCTTCCACAGTGAAAACACTGTCGAACTTGTTATCCACTCCCTCACATATCCTTTTACATCATCCTTTGTACCTCTTCCCTCTTGAATCCCTTAGCCTGAATAATTGTTCTTTCACTGACAATTTACCCCAGATGGATTTATGGAAAAGTTGTGGATTCTTTTTTATTTCCGCTTTGTCCACAATATTCTTTTCGAAGTTTCTCTGTTTCTCCCCTTTCTTATTCTGTTGCTCTTTTGTACATTGCAAATGTTAGGTGGCTGGAACTTCTCGAAGCTCCTTTGCACTTTGACATCTTTTTTTTATTAAACTGCTCTTTGCACTTTGACATTTTTTTTCTTTTTATTAGATTGCTCTTTCCTCTTTCTTAACATTCCCTCTGTAGTGAGGGTACTATTAACGTCTTCTGCATATATGACCGACTAGAATATCTTGTATATGTCTTGGATCATCTTGATTTACCCGTTACAAATTCTGTATTTCTTAAATTGATAACATTATGTATATAAGACTGTATATTTCGGTTTAATGGAGGATATTATGCTCATAAGTTTGGTATGACGGTGGGTAAACCCCTCTTTCACCAGTGTATGACGGTGGGTAAACCCCTCTTTCCCCAGTGTATGACGATGAGTAAACTCTTTCCCCAGTGTATGACGATGGGTAAACCCTCTTTCACAAGTGTATGACGATGAGTAAACCACTCTTTCACCAGTGTATGACGATGAGTAAACTCTTTCCCCAGTGTATGACGATGGGTAAACCCTCTTTCACAAGTGTATGACGATGAGTAAACCACTCTTTCACCAGTGTATGACGATGGGTAAACCCTCTTTCCCCAGTGTATGACGATGGGTAAACCCTCTTTCCCCAGTGTATGACAATGGGTAAACCCTCTTTCCCCAGTGCATGACGATGGGTAAACCCTCTTTCCCCAGTGTATGACAATGGGTAAACCCTCTTTCCCCAGTGTATGACGATGGGTAAACCCTCTTTCCCCAGTGTATGACAATGGGTAAACCCTCTTTCCCCAGTGTATGACGGTGGGTAAACCCTCTTTCACCAGTGTATGACGGTGGGTAAACCCTCTTTCCCCAGTGTATGACGATGGGTAAACCCTCTTTCACCAGTGTATGACGGTGGGTAAACCCTCTTTCCCCAGTGTATGACGGTGGGTAAACCCTCTTTCACCAGTGTATGACGGTGGGTAAACCCTCTTTCCCCAGTGTTGTGTAATTCATGGTTGTCTGAATTTACATCATGATTTATAGTTTGTTTTGCTTTTCCAGTACGCTTGCCGGGCAAGGTTCACCCACATCTCTCCCAATGCTTTTAACTGGTTCCCCCAAAACAGCAGTCAGACTCTGGTATATTCACACCTGTTCATGTCTTTAGTGCTTCACATGCGCCAGGATCGAATTCCGTTTAGTATTTGTCCGACCACTTTGTGCGATTATTACACTCCCTGTTACTCCGCTTATAGTCTTAGCATCGTCCGCAATCATAATCAGGAATTATTTCATTTTTTCCTAAGACCTATATTTAGATGATAGATGGTAGTGGTCTTTGCAACGAGCCTTGAGGAACCCCAAACAGTAAGAGAAGAGAAATATCGTTTTCTATGAGAAATTCGTCGTCTTTGACACCCATCTGGACATCCACACGGTTCATGGATACACAAGTTCCCGCTTAAACCTTTCATTTTCTGTGCAATGTTGTCAGATGTCTGATAAGGACCCAATAGACTCGTTGTATGAAGTAATTCTTTGAGTCTATATTGCCTCTTATTTCAGTAGTTTCCAAAAGCCAAGATAGCTTGGTTGAGTCGGTCAATCTCCTTGGTCGAGGTTGGGTCATCTCCCTATCACCTCTTCTAAATATTGGCACGACATGAGATCTTCGTTCCACTGGAACACCATCGTAGGCGGTACGAGGTCGTAAACAACACCCCCTATTGGATTGTTTGAGCTCTACACACACACACACACACGCCTGTCCGCCAACTTAATCCCTTAGGCCTAAGTTTTGTTACAGATCTTCAAGAGTAACGAGATCCTCGCTTTGTATACCACCGTTGCACCTGTGCTGCCCCCGACACTCTCCTTCCTCCGCTGCGAGTCCCTCTCCATGACAACTTTCAAAGTACACAGGTTTCGAGGCGCTCCACACACACAGACGAGAGGCACCACACCTTTACCTACTGCCGTTCCCTTCCCTCTTCTTCCTCCTCCCCACACTGACACCCCCTTCTGTAATGGGGGAACACCCGACTGTATGATTCATCAACGACCAAAAGATGTAAATCATTCGTACATGATCAAATCAGGTAGAAATTCTCGTTAGAAGTTCATGGTCTTGGATGATAGCATGCATGTGTGTGTGAGGTGCTTGATGACACAGTGTCAAAGTCTTGTGTTTACCTTCGACTGTTTTGGAAACTTCGAAGCTGTCGGAGCGGGAGGGCGCGAGGCTCGCAAGAAGAGTATATAATGAAAAGTTCGGAAGTCAGAAGGCTGACGCAGGAGCTGGGCCTGCGCAAGACTCATGTACCATATACTATAGTCACTCTGTGCTTATGGTGTGTGTGTGTGTGTGTGTGTGTGTGTGTGTAAAGTCCTCTTCGTCTCCTTGTCTTGAAGAGTGAGGGTAGCTTTTGAATTTTTTGCCAGGTGACCTAAGGGATCTTCTTGCCAGGTGACCTTTCTCGGGTGACCTTCCTGCCATATGACCTTTCCTTGGGGGTATTCCTGCCACGTGACCTTCCCCTGGGGACTTTCCAGCCAGGAGAGCTTCTTACCAAGTGACCTTTCTTCGTGCGACCTTTCTGTAAGCTGACCATCCCCTTGGTGACCTATTAGATGACCTTGCTTAAGCGATCTGAGGCGACCGCTAGCTGACCTTTCCCCCCCTATCCCCTCCCCCGGTGACCTCTCCTCGGTGACCTTTCCCAGGGGACCTTCCCCTCGGTGACCTTTCCTCAATGGTTGCCTCAGGGTGAGTGGCTGGTAGTGGCAGCTGTCAACCTGGCCTAGCAACCGGTTCGCTCCCGGGTTGAATGGTGTGTTAGGGTGGGGGTAGCGGTGGGTTTGGTGGGGGGTGAGTATTGTGAGGGAGGAGCAAGTTGAGACTGGAGTGGGTTGGGGGGTGTGTGAAGCAGGTGTGAGGGAATGGGTGAGACGGATTGGGGGGTGTGGGGTGTAATGTCATAAAGCTAAATACAGCAACAGGTTGTGCTGGTAGACTCACAGACACCAACCTCCCTCACCACTACCCCTCCCATATATATATATATATATATATATATATATATATATATATATATATATATATATATATATATATATATATATTCTTCATACATATTCTCCATTTCCCGCATTTGCGAGCTAGCGTTAAGAACAGAGGACTGAGCCTTTGGAGGGAATATTCTCACTTGGCCCCCTTCTCTGTTCCTTCTCTTGGAAAACTAAAAAAAAAAACGAGAGAGGAGGATATGTATGACTTGCAGACAGTGTATTTATCTATTACCGAGTATTCTTAGATGTATATTTATTTACTGGAGGTAACTTTGCGCTCTGAGGTAAGGATCCGGCTGCTTTAAAAATAAATCCCGCCATTTGGTGTTTTAACATCCAGCGCAATCCCATGTTTTGGACCCGCCCGCTGTAGTTACATTATGTTGCTTTTAGCTGCCTAGGGCTAAGCATTCGGATAGGAGTGGATGGATTTACGCTTTGCACAGGTGTAATATGGTTTTTTGGTATTTGCCTAAAGTAATTGTCACAGTCCAACTAGGTCGTTTGTTGCTGGATGGCTTAACTGTTGATGTGTGTTTGTGTGGCACAAGACCGTGTGGTTGATGTTGGCTAGGATTTTGGGGTAGGCGGCTGAACGGGCACTGGAGGAAAGGCTAAATGGTGAGGTAAGGTCTACTGGATTCCTTTATTGGGACTTTTCTGGGTGAGCTGTGATCCGCCACTTGAGCTCCCAGTGGGAGATGTGATCGATCTCAACTTTGGCTTTACAGGAGAGGTAAAAATGATAAATAAAACTGCCACGCACCAGGAGTCTCGCCTTGTCGGCAGCGTTTGAGTAGCGGGTATGAGTGTCACGGTGTATTGCGTAGTGCGTGGCATTTACGTACACGGTGCACAGTATTGGTAAGAGAACGGAGCCCCTAGGATTTCGAAAGGATGGCTGTAGGATGTGATATGATATCCTCCTGTTATGTAGCAAAGTTGCAGAGGCGTTTTATGTGGGTCGTGGTACGTTCGATTGATTGAGGAGGAAGAGGTAGGATGTGCCTGGAGAAGATGGCTTTCGCTGATGATGCTAGTCACTGTTGAATGTCACAGCCTTTGTAGGGTTTAGGTGATGAGAAGGCATTTAGAATTCTATTTGCTTCTTTAATATATGGGATTAAGGTAGTTTCTTTAGGTGCCTATTGAAGAGATTTGGGTTGTCTCTCCCGATGAGATAACTGAAGACTAGCTAGTATCTTTGATCGAGTCATGGTGGAGCTCAAAACGTTCCAATAGCCTATCAGAAAGTATTTCCTTCCTTTTCTTTAATGTTAAAGGTTCCAGTCACGCACTAAAGTCCACATCAATGCCAGGGCTTAACTGAAATATAGGCTTATGAAACGGAAAAAGAAAAGACAAGGGAAAATATTTACGAATTTTGGAGGAAGTGAAACAAAGCAACAAAGGATGGTGCAGCAACAAAGGATGGTGTAGTAACAAAGGATGATGTAGCGAAGGATGGATGTAGTAACAAAGGATGGTGTAGTAACAAAGGATGATGTAGCGAAGGATGGATGTAGTAACAAAGGATGGTGTAGCAACAAAGGATGGTGTAGTAACGAAGGATGGATGTAGTAACAAAGGATGGTGTAGTAACAAAGGATGGTGTAGCAACAAAGGATGGATGTAGTAACAAAGGATGGTGTAGCAACAAAGGATGATGTAGCAACAAAGGATGATGTAGCAACAAAGGATGATGTAGCAACAAAGGATGATGTAGCAACAAAGGATGGTGTAGCAACAAAGGATGATGTAGCAACAAAGGATGATGTAGCAACAAAGGATGGTGTAGCAACAAAGGATGGTGTAGCAACAAAGGTTGATGTAGCAACAAAGGATGGTGTAGTAACAAAGGATGATGTAGCAACAAAGGATGATGTAGCAACAAAGGATGATGTAGCAACAAAGGATGATGTAGTAACAAAGGATGGTGTAGTAACAAAGGATGGTGTAGTAACAAAGGATGGTGTAGTAACAAAGGGTGGTGTAGTAACAAAGGATGGTGTAGTAACAAAGGATGATGTAGCAACAAAGGATGATGTAGTAACAAAGGATGGTGTAGTAACAAAGGGTGGTGTAGTAACAAAGGATGGTGTAGCAACAAAGGATGGTGTAGTAACAAAGGATGATGTAGCAACAAAGGATGGTGTAGTAACAAAGGATGATGTAGCAACAAAGGATGGTGTAGTAGTAACAAAGGATGGTGTAGTAACAAAGGATGATGTAGTAACAAAGGATGGTGTAGTAACAAAGGATGATATAGCAACAAAGGATGATGTAGCAACAAAGGATGGTGTAGTAACAAAGGATGGTGTAGTAACAAAGGATGATGTAGCAACAAAGGATGGTGTAGTAACAAAGGATGATGTAGCAACAAAGGATGGTGTAGTAACAAAGGATGATGTAGCAACAAAGGATGGTGTAGTAACAAAGGATGATGTAGCAACAAAGGATGGTGTAGTAACAAAGGATGGTGTAGTAGTAACAAAGGATGGTGTAGTAACAAAGGATGATGTAGTAACAAAGGGTGGTGTAGTAACAAAGGATGATGTAGCAACAAAGGATGGTGTAGTAACAAAGGATGATGTAGCAACAAAGGATGGTGTAGTAACAAAGGATGGTGTAGTAGTAACAAAGGATGGTGTAGTAACAAAGGATGATGTAGTAACAAAGGGTGGTGTAGTAACAAAGGATGATGTAGCAACAAAGGATGGTGTAGTAACAAAGGATGGTGTAGTAGTAACAAAGGATGGTGTAGTAACAAAGGATGATGTAGTAACAAAGGGTGGTGTAGTAACAAAGGATGATGTAGCAACAAAGGATGGTGTAGTAACAAAGGATGATGTAGCAACAAAGGATGGTGTAGTAACAAAGGATGATGTAGCAACAAAGGATGGTGTAGTAACAAAGGATGATGTAGCAACAAAGGATGGTGTAGTAACAAAGGATGATGTAGTAACAAAGGATGATGTAGCAACAAAGGATGGTGTAGTAACAAAGGATGATGTAGCAACAAAGGATGGTGTAGCAACAAAGGATGATGTAGCAACAAAGGATGATGTAGCAACAAAGGATGATGTAGCAACAAAGGATGGTGTAGTAACAAAGGATGATGTAGCAACAAAGGATGGTGTAGTAACAAAGGATGATGTAGCAACAAAGGATGGTGTAGTAACAAAGGATGATGTAGCAACAAAGGATGGTGTAGCAACAAAGGATGATGTAGCAACAAAGGATGATGTAGCAACAAAGGATGATGTAGCAACAAAGGATGATGTAGTAACAAAGGATGATGTAGCAACAAAGGATGATGTAGCAACAAAGGATGATGTAGCAACAAAGGATGATGTAGCAACAAAGGATGATGTAGCAACAAAGGATGGTGTAGTAACAAAGGATGGTGTAGCAACAAAGGATGATGTAGCAACAAAGGATGGTGTAGTAACAAAGGATGATGTAGCAACAAAGGATGATGTAGCAACAAAGGATGATGTAGTAACAAAGGATGATGTAGCAACAAAGGATGATGTAGTAACAAAGGATGGTGTAGTAACAAAGGATGGTGTAGTAACAAAGGATGGTGTAGTAACAAAGGATGATGTAGTAACAAAGGATGGTGTAGTAACAAAGGATGGTGTAGTAGTAACAAAGGATGATGTAGTAACAAAGGATGGTGTAGTAACAAAGGATGATGTAGTAACAAAGGATGGTGTAGTAACAAAGGATGGTGTAGTAACAAAGGATGGTGTAGTAACAAAGGATGGTGTAGTAACAAAGGATGGTGTAGTAGTAACAAAGGATGATGTAGTAACAAAGGATGGTGTAGTAACAAAGGATGATGTAGCAACAAAGGATGGTGTAGTAACAAAGGATGATGTAGTAACAAAGGATGGTGTAGTAGTAACAAAGGATGATGTAGTAACAAAGGATGGTGTAGTAGTAACAAAGGATGATGTAGTAACAAAGGATGGTGTAGTAACAAAGGATGATGTAGCAACAAAGGATGGTGTAGTAACAAAGGATGATGTAGCAACAAAGGATGGTGTAGTAACAAAGGATGATGTAGCAACAAAGGATGGTGTAGTAACAAAGGATGATGTAGCAACAAAGGATGGTGTAGTAACAAAGGATGATGTAGTAACAAAGGATGATGTAGTAACAAAGGATGGTGTAGTAACAAAGGATGGTGTAGTAGTAACAAAGGATGGTGTAGTAACAAAGGATGGTGTAGTAACAAAGGATGATGTAGCAACAAAGGATGGTGTAGTAACAAAGGATGATGTAGTAACAAAGGATGATGTAGTAGTAACAAAGGATGATGTAGTAACAAAGGATGGTGTAGTAACAAAGGATGGTGTAGTAACAAAGGATGATGTAGCAACAAAGGATGGTGTAGTAACAAAGGATGATGTAGTAACAAAGGATGATGTAGCAACAAAGGATGATGTAATAACAAAGGATGGTGTAGCAACAAAGGATGGTGTAGTAACAAAGGATGATGTAATAACAAAGGATGATGTAGTAACAAAGGATGATGTAGTAACAAAGGATGATGCAGCAACAAAGGATGATGTAGTAACAAAGGATGGTGTAGTAACAAAGGATGATGTAGTAACAAAGGATGGTGTAGTAACAAAGGATGGTGTAGTAACAAAGGATGGTGTAGCAACAAAGGATGATGTAGCAACAAAGGATGATGTAGTAACAAAGGATGGTGCAGCAACAAAGGATGATGTAGTAACAAAGGATGGTGTAGTAACAAAGGATGGTGTAGTAACAAAGGATGATGTAGTAACAAAGGATGATGTAGCAACAAAGGATGATGTAGTAACAAAGGATGATGTAGCAACAAAGGATGATGTAGTAACAAAGGATGGTCTAGTAACAGCCAAGGCAAGATAGGAGACCTGCCAGTCCGTGTGACACCTGCACCTGGGTGTACACCGTGACGGAAACACAACACACCCGAGTACATGATGTGGGGTGTGTGGGGGGGTTATGTGTGCTTGACGACCAGCTTGGCCCCGGGGTAAGGCACCAGGGGTGCGCCAAGAACAGAGGACGGAGCCTTAGAGAGAATATCCTCACTTGGCCCCCTTTTCTGTTCCTTCTTTTGGGAAATTAAAAAAAACAGGAGGGGAGGATTTCCAGCCCCCCGCTCCCTCCCCTTTTAGTCACCTTCTACGACACGCAGGGAATACGTGGGCGGTATTCTTTCTCCTCTATCCTCATGTATAAATATATATATATATATATATATCTTTCTTTTTCTTTCAAACTATTCGCCATTTCCCGCGTTAGCGAGGTAGCGTTAAGAACAGAGAACTGGGCCTTTGAGGGAATATCCTCACCTGGCCCCCCTTTATATATATATATATATATATATATATATATATATATATATATATATATATATATATATATATATATATATATATATAAACTCGTGTATCAGACAAACTTCGGAGGCTGTTTAGTTTAATTCTTCTTGTAAGATGATGCCGGTTCTCCTTCCTTCATGACCTTGGCATCATCCGCAAACATATCCAGGTACGAAGTCCAGTCCTTCTAGCAAGTCATGTATGTAGGTCAAGAAGAGCAATGACCCCCAAAACCCAAGTCCTGCAGAACTCCACTGGTGACCACAGCCCATTCCAAACACACATTCCGTTGCTACTAAGGTCATTTTCTGTCCATTGCCCTTTTGTGGTGGGCATTTTCTATCACTTACAGACATTGTATTCCAAGAGTACTTCTCCTTTCCATCCAACTGCAGTTAGAACTATACTATTCTTCACTGTAACAACAGCTTCGAACTTGTTATTCACACCTCTTCACACATTTCTGCATCATCCCTTAGAACTCGTACCTCTGACTCTTCATTTCGATTTGCTGCTCTTTGGATAGACAATCTACTCCTTAGAAATTCATGGAATCTATGGTAAAGCTTTTAGTTTTTTGCCCTACCTCGATTACAATGTTCTTTTCAGAATTTCTCTACCTCACCTTCGTTGCCTTAACCCTCTTCTACTTTTCAACTGCTGGGTCACTGTGGTACCACTTACATCTTCCACAGTACATTCGTTTTGCGTCTCTCATCTTTTCTCTCCCTTTCTTAGTTGCAGTCAGAGGCACCCATGTTTCTAACTCTTACACCTAAGCCTTCAAGGAAAGGTATGATAATGATCTATATCAAAACTATAGCACTCTTATTTCCCTAATCTATGTTCTTATAGAAATGGCTTTACTTTGTGTACAGTATTTCCCGTAATTACACCTTTTTGAGTCTGGTTTCCTTAATGAGCACATAATAAGATTTATGCTTTCCATGCTCACATTCCCCAGTGGGTGTCTCATACACGATATTCTCTTTCCATGCCACTGCAGGTGTTCTGAGCACATTTTGAGCCACTAATCATATTGTGAGCAATATGTGAGCCACTGACGGTGTTGTGAGTCATGTGTGTGTGATCCGCTGATGGTGTTTGGGAAAACCATATGAGCAATGTGAGCTATTGATAGTAGTGTAGAGGACTCTGTCAGTCCCTGTTGGTGTTTTGAGCACTATGTTAGCCAATGATGGTATTGTGAGCGATGCGTGGGTCCCTGGTGGTATTATGAGCAATGTGAGCCGCGATTGGTGTTTTGAATCGGCACTTTGAGCCAATTATGGTATTCTTAGATCTGCAGAAGTTGTTGATGGTGCTATGAGCGCTCTGTGAATCATTGGTGGTGTAGTGAGCACAAAGGGAATCTGTGGTGCTCTCATCTCTTTGTGAGCTCTTTATGGTGTGAGTATTAAGACATGATGGCGGTCTTGTGAGCACTTTATAAGCCAATGGTAGAGTTCTGAGCACTGTGGGAGCCATTGGTCTTGTTTTTTTGAGCACTTTATGAGGTATTATGTGATCCTATGAACACGGTAGGAACCACTTGTGGCGTTTTTTGTATGTTAGCCATATTGTTGTTTACAGTGTGTGAGCCAGAGGTACTTTGAGTCAGTAGTGTGTGAGCTAGTGATATTGTAAGTCAGCAGTGTGTGAGCTAGTGATATTGTAAGTCAGCAGTGTGTGAGCTAGTGATATTGTAAGTCAGCAGTGTGTGAGCTAGTGATACTGTAAGTCAGCAGTGTGTGAACTAGTGGTACCGTAAGTCACCAGTGTTTGAGGTAGTGGTTCTGTAAATCAGCAGTGTGTGAGCCAGTGGTAATGTGTGAACTAGTGGTACTGTAAGTCAGCAGTGTGTGAGCCAGTGATATTGTAAGTCAGCAGCGTGTGAGCTAGTGATATTGTAAGTCAGCAGGGTGTGAGTTAATGGTTATATCATTAATCCTATGGAATCACCGATTTATAACCATCTATTTGTACTGCAAAGGGAAGGAGCTGTACGCTCATGAGGGCCCCATCTCTTGACATTTTCCATCTACCAGACAACTTCTTAAAACTTTTTTAGTGTGCTGTTCGCACTAAAAGTTCACTCTCTCACTTTATTCTGTTCATCGTTTCGTTTATTTCAAAAGTACTGCTTAACATATTTTCTAACAAGTGATTTGAACTTGATTTGAAGATGTGTCCTTTCTGGTTGCTCTGTCCTTGCATCTTTTGAAGACTTAGTTTCTGTGTACGTCATCAAAATTGATTAAAAGAATTCAATTTTGTAGTTGGGTCACCCCTCACTCTTCTCTCTTCCATGGTAGACAAATTCAAGGCCTGTAGCCTTTCCTTGTAATTCATCCCTCTTAATTCTGGTATCGTCTTTGTTGCCTTCCTCAGACCTTGTATATTAGTTCTTATTGCTACTTTAGATCCTTCTCACACACATTCACACAGTACGTTTCCTGCTCGAAATAATATTCATATCGCGGCCTTCCCCTAGTGGGTCAGCTCACTTTTCCTCCCTTTTCACCTCCCTTTCGAATCCGACCTCATCTGCTAACACTTTCAGGTGGGGAAAACAGGCAAAAATTGATGAAAAACTAGCGGTCCAGGACAGAACCTTGCGGCACGCCCCTCTGATATGTGACCTTTCTTCCCACGCCCCTGAGATGAAGTAGTCTTCACCCCCCACCTTATTTCTGCCTGAAAATCCAGCGCCTTCACTAACCTCCTGTGTCGTTCGGTGTCAAATGCTTTCTAACAGTCCGGATACAGACAATGCACTTAGTCTTCTCTCGTCTAAATAACTTATTATCCCATAGTAATCTTTGAGGTTCGTTGGACATGATCTTCCCCAGAAACCGTGATGTCTCAACTGATTTCTCCTTTGTCATCCATCATCCATTTGCTTTCTGATTATCATTCTTGCATTTCTCTACAGGGAGACCGGTTTGTGAGCACCGTGAAATCACAGGAGACATTGTGAGTCGGTACTTTAATCCACTGCTCAGGGTGCTCAAAGGCTGGGTGTTTGTATGGCATGAGCCAGCTGTTGTCTTATGAGGACTTTTGAGATCACGGTTTGCTTGTGAGCGGCTGGGTGTTTGTATGGCATGAGCCAGCTGTTGTCTTATGAGTCCTTTTGGGATCACGGTTTGCTTGTGAGCAGCTGGGTGTTTGTATGGCATGAGCCAGCTGTTGTCTTATGAGTCCTTTTGAGATCACGGTTTGCTTGTGAGCGGCTGGGTGTTTGTATGGCATGAGCCAGCTGTTGTCTTATGAGTCCTTTTGGGATCACGTTTTGCTTGTGAGCAGCCTTACTTAGGATCGCTCGTGGTGTGAAAGCCATGTGATTCCATGTTGGTACTGTATGAGAGAAAGAGTTTTTCATTCTTAGGGCCACTCATCGCTAGCCTTCTTTATTATCACACATTGGAAAACGTCTGTATGTTGTCCACAATCATGATCTCATGACTACGATGTTCATTTCATCCATCCATTACTCTGAAACTATGAAATTACATTTTTACATTTTTTTTTTTTAATATTTTTCTCACTTCACGTATAGCGTCAAGTTCTTGAGTCTCTACAACTTTGAATCTTTCGCAGAATTTGTGGTGAGCATTGTTTGAACAGTAGTTCATAACAACAAAAAATATGACTAAAAGTATTATATCTTGAAAACGATAAATGAATGGCTACCACTGAGGTAAATAATGGAAAGAGTGAATGGGTGGGCGGAGCCGTGTGACGTCGAAGGAGACAAGATCCACGATTGGTAAGCCAGGCCCTATGGCGCTGCCGTCGCCCATACATGAGGGGTGCGTGGCAGATTCAAATTCAATTCAAAACTTGACATCATTTGAGTGACAAGCTCGCTGTTGATGTGTGGGTGTTGGCCCACCCTTGCAAATCAACTTTGAGCCCAGCGTCACTATGATGAATTAGTAATATAAATGAATGATTTAACGACCATACAGTTCTATATCGATCAGGTAACGATGAATAAGGTAAGCCACTGACATTTGCTGCAAATAGTAGCATGTTTTCGCATCCCTGGAGGTTGTGAAGATCATGTAAGGCACAACCGGGCTATATAGATCGCTCACTGTCACCATTTATCCATTCTTTATGACATTTAATTACCCAATCTTATTCGTAAGGTTGGTAACAGCGTCGTCGTGGCGCGTGTCCAAAAAGCTCGGGAGTCCGAGTGCATGTCTGGGGTCAGCGGCGTGTCCGGTGTCAGGTGTCGGAACCGGCGGCGTCGCGGTTAGCGGAGCGCAGCGTCAGGTATATTAGTATGTGTGTGAGGAGCTGGACCCAGGGTGAAGAGGAAGCAGCAGTGTTACCCAGCCACACCTCTCCGTCAGCATCGCCGTCGCCGCCGCCGCCAGCATGAACAAGTACTTCCCAGGTATCGGTCGTATCGAATACCGGCCCGATGCTGGCCCGGAGGACACCCTCGTCTTCCGCCACTACAACCCTGGCGAGACCATCCACGGCCGCACTATGGAAGACTGGCTTAGGTTCTCCGTCTGCTACTTCAACACCTTCAGGTGAGTGCTGGCATACAGTAACACCTGTTGTGTCTACCCTCAGTGCCCCCTGGTACTGGAAACTCATTGCTAACTTAATGGTGGCACATAGTATCATCCTAATGCTAGCATTGTGCCATACACACACACATAGCACCAACACTCATAGCGGCAGTACATATTATCACCCTAAGAACCAGGAGCCACTGCCACCGTTTAAGTATTAAAGGCTGGATATACGAATAGGCCAACTTGGCCATAGCCTAGGTAGGCAGCTCAAATGTTTTTAGCTGTATACTTTTAACATAAACAATGAAGTAAAGAAAATTATAAACTTACGTAGAAACAATCAATTAACAAAATTATAAACCAACGAAGTAATTAATTTCTTCGGGTGTTGATCAACAACATGGAGCTAGCATAAGGTACCATCCCATAGCTTCTTACATTTACTGGTGCTGTTTTGCACCCACATATAGTGTGCCAACATCTATCCTCAGCCTAGTGGCAAACTTTGACCTAAAACATAATGGCAACACAACCTAACTCACAACA
Organism: Panulirus ornatus; assembly: GCF_036320965.1. NCBI lineage: Eukaryota > Metazoa > Arthropoda > Malacostraca > Decapoda > Palinuridae > Panulirus > Panulirus ornatus. Next base: position 43,452,056 of record NC_092230.1, on the reverse strand, counting down.
CCTTGCCCTAAACACATTGCTAATACCTTTACCCAAAATGGTGCTAAACACCCTTACCTGATCAGTACTTCCCAACCTCTTGACCAAACACCTGGTTGCATGCCCTAATATTACAAGTCCCTGGAGTAAAATTAAGTGTTTGACAAACAAATTTCGAGTCTCTATAGCACCAAGATTGCATATCTCCAGGAGGTAGACTGGAACTCTCTCTGGTGTAGGTTTCAAGCCTCTGAATTTCAGATTCTTAGGCGATTTCAGGTTTGTAGATTTTACATAAGAACTCTCATGGTCCAAGACACAGAGAAAGGGTAATTTCTTAGAAGAAAATCAACTCATTTCATGGACTACAGTTAGACTTGCATCAAAATCCGCGATAGACCTGCATCGAAATCCTCAATAGACCTGCATCGAAATCCTCAATAGACCTGCATCAAAATCCTCAATAGACCTGCAACAAAATCCGCAATAGACTTGCATTAAAATCCGCAATAGACCCATCAAAATCCTCAATAGACCTGCATCAAAATCCGCAATAGACTTGCATTAAAATCCACAATAGATGCATCAAAATCCGCAAAACCTACATTCCATGGACTGCAGTTAGACTTGCATTAAAATCCACAATAGACGCATCAAAATCCACAAAACCTACATTTCATGGACTACAGTTAGACTTGCATTAAAATCCACAATAGACGCATCAAAATCCACAAAACCTACATTTCATGGACTACAGTTAGACTTGCATTAAAATCAACAATAGACGCATCAAAATCCACAAAACCTAGCACTGTCAAATGCATCATCAGGACCTTCGCTTACGCGGTAGGCTTGGTCAACAGGGCTTCGTTGCAGTTTACATGAAGCCAAGACAATTGAGCAGCGCCTTATTTCTGGGTAGAAATGTTTTTTGCGTTGGTCGTCTTGGATTTAACTGTTATGTACCCTTCTGGTTACTTATATTTATCCTCTGCGTGTGATAAATGCTCAAAGAGAAATTCACGCTTCCATCACAACCCGGAAATACATATTTTTTTTTCTTTTATGCCGTTCTCATCATAATTCTGCTTGACAAGAAGAAACAGCATTATTTTACAAGTGAAGTATATAAACATAAATAATATGCAGTGTGCCCTGGTTAACATTGTCATGGAATCGTCGCCAAACCTGATTGACCGGCTAAAAAATCATAGAAACCATCTCATTGACAGTCTGGGGTTTCAATGTCTCATACCTGCCACTGGGATGTGAGAAAGACACTTTGTGACTTCTACTGCTTTTTCGCTAGTGCTCACATAATGAACACTGGTGCACAGCAATTTCGCCACTTCCTTCCAGTTCCGAAAACAAGTACGAAACTTTACTTACGTTGTGATGGTTTCTAGTTAACAGAATCAATCAGTTATCATAATGGTTTCTTTCCTTTTTTGTATTGCTTATCACTAACTTGTTTTCCAAATTTGTTTACCAACATACATCTAGAATATAATTTTTACGGAATGAATTCCATGACCTAACGTTGACGGTGTTACTTAACGTGGAGGAATGTATAAATTATATTGTACATCATTCCTAAGCTTGAAAATATATTCATATTCTCATTTACGTTCGAAAGCTTCAAAGATCAACACCATGTACCATCTGATTAAGCTTTAGCGCAACGCCAGCTTCTTACACTGATGTTGGTATGTTGTTAAGCCTTCTCTGGGCTGTCCATTCTGTCCTAAGATACAAGTTTTATAATATTCATAACTTACATTACTTCAGCTTTGAACCACACTATTAACAGGAACTTCGTCTTCGGCGTGTACGCTTAAATATGTCTATAATAGCTGAATAGACAGGTATCCATTGTATATGGCTCTCTTTGATCAGCAATCAGTAGTTAATTAATATAACGAGGTAGAATTTCTTACCTTATAGTTTTATGTCCATTGCGGCGCAAATTTACGTGTATATGATGAATGTGATGAAAACTCTGTTTTTACACGAGCGAGTTGCAACATCCATTCTTTTTTGTGTAGATTTAATAGATTTAATTGTTTTCGACTCCTTAAAGGTCTTGAAACCAAAGATAGTGAACGTCAAATGCCCTTAAGTTCAAATTTTACTAATATTTCCTTCTACATAGTCACTTGCCTCGTCAACGGAGTACGTTATTTCACTCTTGGTGTCATATGTTCAGCACTTGAGAAATGAAGACCTTTTTATTCAAGAGTCTTAGCGCAGTTAGAACATAAAAGGTTTTAGAGTTGTGTTGAGCACCTGAAGATGTTCAAGATCTTTGATGGATGGGTATAAGTTTACGTAGATGATCTAAATAACTTAGGTAGGCCTCAATCCTCAGTATCTAACCACCCAGTTATTATTTCCACGTTTTCTTTAGATTTCACTTCTGTCCTATTTTTTCCCCTGTAGATACGAAGACGAATAAAAGCGTACAGTGAAAGTTATCCTTATTCATTATGAGCCTTATGTACCCAACGTGTGCTGTGGGATCCTTTTTTTTTTTATATTTTCGTTTTGTCAAAGATTTGCGTATGGGCACATTGTCCTAAAGGGGCCTCTTCTCTGTGACTCATATTTCTTATGGTTTAGAGTACTGATTACTTATACGATATTAGTATCAGATTACTCATACGATGTTAGTTTCATCCTCTTTCTTCATGTTCCGTATTGGTGAGGGATTTCCTGTTGCAGGTACTGTGGCTCCGATGATCACTATGGCGAACGCGCCCACCAGCGTCAGTGGGAGGATGGGACTCGCTCTCTCGACAACTATAAGCGACGCATGATGGCCGCCTTCGAGTTCTTCCACAAGCTCAACATCAAATACTATTCGGTCTCTTACAATTGTATTCTAATTCCCTAATAAGATAAATATATAAGTGTGTGTCATAATTGGTGTCCTTACGATCGCTTTCGAGTGTGACTGACTGATGCTTTTTTGTTTTTTCTGTAGGTAAGCGACCGAGACATGGCCCCAGAAGGAGATAGCTTCGAGGAGACGAACAGCTACTTGGACGAGATGGTGACTCTGGCTTGCGATCTCCAGAGACAAACTGGCGTCCGCCCTCTCTACTACAGCGCCGACCTCTTCAGCCACCCGCGCTACATGAACGGCGCTGGTGCAAACCCCGACGCCCACGTCTTCGCTTACGCCTGTGCCCAAGTCAAGCGTAGCCTGGAGGCTGCCAAGCGCTTGGGCGCAGACAACTTCGTCTTCTTCAACCCTCGCGACGGCTACCAGAGCGTCCTTCAGCGCCAGATCTTCCGTGACATGTCGCATATGGCTCAGTTGTATCGTATGGCTGTCCAGTACAAGGATAAGATTGGCTTCAAGGGTCAGTTCCTGATCCAGCCCAAACCGGCCGACCCTCGCCGTCACCAGTACGAGTCTGACGCCATGTCTGCCATGCATATGCTGCGCCACTTCAGTCTCGACAAGCAGTTCAAACTTTACATCAAGCCCGCCTTCTCACGCCTGATGGGCCGACCTTACGAGCATGATGTGTACATCGCTGCGGCCTTCAACATGCTAGGCTGCGTTGACGCATCCGACAGCTTCCCCGAGGTGGAGGCCACGTCCGACATCTGTGCCCAGAATATTCACGACGCCACGATCATTATGAAGTGTGTCCTTGAGCAGGTGAGGTGTTCGCTTGGCAGGTGGCTCTGCCACTCTAGATTAGTATCAGTAGGTGAATTAGGTGGCCTTAGTATGAGTAGGTGAATTAGGTGGCCTTAGTATGAGCTGGTGAATTAGGTGGCTTTAGTATGAGTAGGTGAATTAGGTGGCCTTAATATCAGTAGGTGAATTAGGTGGCCTTAGTATGAGTAGGTGAATTAGGTGGCCTTAATATCAGTAGGTGAATTAGGTGGCCGTAGTATGAGTAGGTGAATTAGGTGGCCATTCATATTTTCTGTTTGAAACGTCCAAGAATAAATAGCAAGTGTGTAGATATCATAGATGCTGGTACAAAAGTTTCGAAAACTTGCCCTATACCCAACTAACTTGTCAGCTTAAGCTATCTGCTTTGATGATAGCGGTGGTTTTTCTGGACTGCAGTAGCCTTCATAAGACTGCCTTTTGTGAACTGGTTGTTCTCAAGGCAAAAATGTCCGCTTTGGTACGGTGGAATATCAGACTAGAGGGAATAACAACAGAGTACTTAGTTATTTACCAGCTTGATGCACAGCCAGGGTTTCTGACACCTCTCCCCTCCCCCTTCATATCTCTTCTGTTCCTTTGTCTTTGTGTAGATTTAATTATTTCAGTGATAACTTCACAGAGGAAGGTTTTAGAAGCTCGGTTGAACATGCAATTTCTCTTAAGATACTTCGTTTTGTGTCTAGATCAGTGCTATATATTCCAGCGAAAAAGGACAACTAGCTAGTGTGTGGAGGGGATCTGTGAGGTTTGAAGGGTTGCCGCCATATCTCACTTGCATCCTTCTTCCCTTTAGAGCGGCGTGCAACCTGGCGGCTTCACCTTGGGCGGGCGCGTCCGTCGGGAGTCCGTGGAGCCCCGCGATCTCTTCCACGGACACATTCTGGCCATGGACACCTTCGCCCGGGCCCTCAGGAACGCCGCCCGCATGATTTCCGACGGATGCTTCGCCCGCAGCATCCAGCAGGTGGGTGGGTCCTCCTCATCCTTGTTCTCTGACATTGACTGCTGCCGCTGAATGTGCAGGGGCGTCTCAAAAGTCAGGTCCCGGGCGGAACTCGTATTTTAACTTTGGCTCAACGAATTTTCACATTGCATGGCATGAACTTTGCTCACTTCGTACCATGCACTTCGAACATTTGCTGAACGAAAGCTAAATGGTAAATTCAAGCCTGTCAGACCGAAATTTTGAGACACCATGTATCTAAGATACTTCTATTTTTCTTCTTCTTCTTCTTAGTTGTAAGATTGTGGTAATCGTGTTTACGTGTCTCGATCTCCGGCCCCACAGCGCTACACCTCCTATAAGTCAGGCATCGGCGAGCGTATCGAGAAGGGCGCCGCCACCCTGGAGGAGTGTGAGGAGTACATCCGCAAGTGTGGCGAGCCGCAGCAGCAGTCCGCCCGCTACGAACACTACGAAAACATGTTCAACTACTACGTCTACCCACCACGCCAGATGTAGACGACCTCCTCCTCCTCCTCCTCCTCCCATCCTACCTACCCTCCTCCTCTGTACCACCGCCACCAGCAGTAGCAACTTCGGGCGCCGCCGCCACCACCACGACCCTGTACTACTACTACTGCTGAGGGAGCTTCCTCACAAGCACCTGGTGGGTAGTAGCACCAATCACCACTATCGGCCAAGCTTCCTGCAGTAGAACATGAGAGATGAGCCCCATCCCCCCCTCCAAGTGATCAACAACCCCCCCCTTCCCTTTGCCAGCCAGCCAACATCTTGGCCCTCCTGCCAGTCATAGACAGGGGGGGTGTGAGTGGCCAACACCATTGTTATGGAGGGACTGTTCTCTTGTGATGAGGGTCAGGCTTGCACCCTCCCATCCCCCTTCTCCCAAAGTTGACAACCCGGAGGGGCGCCCCTTAACCTGGTTCTCCCTACCTTTGAGGGGAGAATGGGTGACACCCTCAGTCTGGCTAACCCCAGGTCTGAGCGGGAAGGGGTTTAACTCCCTCATCATGGCTCTCCCCAGCTTTGAGGGAGGCGAGACCTTCGTCTGGTTCTCCCCAACTCAGAGGGAGGAACAAGACGCCTCACCCTGGCTCTCCCCAGCACGAACGGGGGCTTGGCCCTATTATTGCCTCTCCCCAGTTCTCAGGGGGACGAGTTCCTCATCCTGGTTCTCCTCAGCTCTGAGGGAAGGGCCAACCCCTCATCCAAACTCCCCATTTCTGAGGTGAGCCAAACCCTCATCCTGACTCTCCCCAGCTCTGAGAGGGGCGAGACCTTCATCCTATATCTCCCCAGCTCTGAGAGGGGCGAGACCTTCATCCTATATCTCCCCAACTCTGAGAGGGGGCGAGACCCTCATCCTATCTCTCCCCAGCTCTGAGAAGGGCGAGACCCTCATCCTATCTCTCCCCAGCTCTGAGAGGGGCGAGACCTTCATCCTATATCTCCCCAGCTCTGAGAGGGTGGGGAGATCCTCATCCTATCTCTCCCCAGCTCTGAGAGGGGCGAAGCCTTCTTCTTATATCTCCCCAGCTCTGAGAGTGGCGAGACCTTCATCCTATCTCTCCCTAACTCTGAGGGGGAAGGGGGCGGGCAAGGCTCTCACCCTAGCGACAGTCCTACACTCCCACTCACATTCAACACAAGTTCAAAATGACACAAGATCACCAAACAAAAAAAGTGCGTGAAAACAAACAAGGAGCCTCCATAAACATAAAATAGTAATAAAGCAGCGCCAAAAAAAGAGAAAAAAAAATTTAATCCTCCATTGGCTTTGATATTGCATTAGCCTCGGTTGATCCATCAAAACATCAGTTCATTTCAGACAAAGGCCGCGAGAGCGACGCGCGAGTCCCCAACCCATAGAAGACTTCCAGGTTGGGAGGGTCGGCAGCCCCGGGCGGCGGCAGAAGACACGAGACGACCGACCGACCCAACGAACGCTAGCCTCGCTCCGTCATGACCCCCATTTATTTACCATGGATGTTTACCATTGGCTTATTGTCCTGTAACAAATGTATCACTGTTTTAGCTACTAATCACTTTATCTGTGCTTTAGACGCAAATAAAAATATAAAAAAAACTAAGTCCTTTGTTTTTCTATTCATCTTATTTCCGGTACAGAGTTCTTAAAAGCAATGGCCTAACCTATTCCATTATGGGTTCTTCCAAGGGAAAAAGGATGAGTTTAAATTTTGAATTGCCAGTTCTAGTTCTCAAGATTGCATCAATAACTTCCCGTTCTTCACGTACTATAGGTCGATCAAGTACGTCTCCATAAGAGGGATAATACAGTATTATCCTTTTTCCTTCTAACTCAATAACCTGTTTTAAGTTATCATCTAAAGCGGATATTAAAGGAAGATGATGAGGGTGTAGCGAACTTGCGATTCTCAAGGGTGAAGCGAAAATGCGGTTGTAATAGGTACTGTAAACATTTGTTTATCTTGAGTCTTGTGTAGGTAGGAACACCTAAGGGCGCTTCCTCATTAACGATGGTGTTGTGGTTATACTTCGTATTCTACCAGGGCTGGTAAAGGATAAGGCGTCCAGTTATCCACCAGGGACTGGCAAGAGTCAGGGACGTCCAATTAGCCCTCCTCTTGCTCCATTTTGAACTCCTGTCTGTCTGCCTTGTCACAGACAAATCATCTCAATTTGCATTTCCATGTGTTCGTGAAAGCAACTTTCTTTGCTCCATATTTACCTTCGGTTCGTCTTCGGTATGTGGGTGAGGGAAGCTGGGACAATGAGTCTTGTTGTTTGCAAATCCAGAAATTCGAGTCCGAGTTTGTGAAAGGAAAACGGCAGAACGTTAATAAATTGTGGCTTGGTGTTTAGAACTAGAGGAGTCCAGTGATAGAGGTACCTGGGAGTGGTGGGTGTGACAGCAGGTGGATCCATTAGCTGATGAGGAAGCATAGAGGGAAAAGGGGGGGTCAAGAAAAAGATGTAAGGCTCAAGAAAAAAAAAAATTGAGAAGGGGGCCAAGTGAGGATATTCCCTCAAAGACTCAGGCCTTTGTTCTTAACGCTACCTTGCTAACGGGGGAAAGGCGAGTATATATATATATATATATATATATATATATATATATATATATATATATATATATATATATATAGTGCCATTGTACAAAGGCAAAGGGGATAAGAGTGAGTGCTCAAATTACAGAGGTATAAGTTTGTTGAGTATTCCTGGTAAATTATATGGGAGGGTATTGATTGAGAGGGTGAAGGCATGTACAGAGCATCAGATTGGGGAAGAGCAGTGCGGTTTCAGAAGTGGTAGAGGATGTGTGGATCAGGTGTTTGCTTTGAAGAATGTATGTGAGAAATACTTAGAAAAGCAAATGGATTTGTATGTAGCATTTATGGATCTGGAGAAGGCATATGATAGAGTTGATAGAGATGCTCTGTGGAAGGTATTAAGAATATATGGTGTGGGAGGCAAGTTGTTAGAAGCAGTGAAAAGTTTTTATCGAGGATGTAAGGCATGTGTACGTGTAGGAAGAGAGGAAAGTGATTGGTTCTCAGTGAATGTAGGTTTGCGGCAGGGGTGTGTGATGTCTCCATGGTTGTTTAATTTGTTTATGGATGGGGTTGTTAGGGAGGTAAATGCAAGAGTCCTGGAAAGAGGGGCAAGTATGAAGTCTGTTGGGGATGAGAGAGCTTGGGAAGTGAGTCAGTTGTTGTTCGCTGATGATACAGCGCTGGTGGCTGATTCATGTGAGAAACTGCAGAAGCTGGTGACTGAGTTTGGTAAAGTGTGTGGAAGAAGAAAGTTAAGAGTAAATGTGAATAAGAGCAAGGTTATTAGGTACAGTAGGGTTGAGGGTCAAGTCAATTGGGAGGTGAGTTTGAATGGAGAAAAACTGGAGGAAGTGAAGTGTTTTAGATATCTGGGAGTGGATCTGTCAGCGGATGGAACCATGGAAGCGGAAGTGGATCATAGGGTGGGGGAGGGGGCGAAAATTTTGGGAGCCTTGAAAAATGTGTGGAAGTCGAGAACATTATCTCGGAAAGCAAAAATGGGTATGTTTGAAGGAATAGTGGTTCCAACAATGTTGTATGGTTGCGAGGCGTGGGCTATGGATAGAGTTGTGCGCAGGAGGATGGATGTGCTGGAAATGAGATGTTTGAGGACAATGTGTGGTGTGAGGTGGTTTGATCGAGTAAGTAACGTAAGGGTAAGAGAGATGTGTGGAAATAAAAAGAGCGTGGTTGAGAGAGCAGAAGAGGGTGTTTTGAAATGGTTTGGGCACATGGAGAAAATGAGTGAGGAAAGATTGACCAAGAGGATATATGTGTCGGAGGTGGAGGGAACGAGGAGAAGAGGGAGACCAAATTGGAGGTGGAAAGATGGAGTGAAAAAGATTTTGTGTGATCGGGGCCTGAACATGCAGGAGGGTGAAAGGAGGGCAAGGAATAGAGTGAATTGGAGCGATGTGGTATACAGGGGTTGACGTGCTGTCAGTGGATTGAATCAAGGCATGTGAAGCGTCTGGGGTAAACCATGGAAAGCTGTGTAGGTATGTATATTTGCGTGTGTGGACGTGTGTATGTACATGTGTATGGGGGGGGGTTGGGCCATTTCTTTCGTCTGTTTCCTTGCGCTACCTCGCAAACGCGGGAGACAGCGACAAAGTATAAAAAAAAAAAAAAAAAAATATATATATATATATATATATATATATATATATATATATATATATATATATATATATATATATATATATATATATATATATATAAATGAAAACATCTTATTGACTGGTCCAGAGCTTCTTCAATCATAAAGTGTAAAAGTTTTATAAATAGGAATTTGAATCTGCTCTTACACACCTGACTGATAGTAAGAATATGAATGTTAGTAGAGGATTATTTAAGTTAGACAACGTCATCTCACATATATTTTGCAGTGACTTGTGTAAGAGAGCTGATGACCTGAGTAGTAAGGTCGGGTTTGTTACCTGAGTGTCCACCGACTCCACTGGGTTTCCCATACTGCCCTCATTGCCTATTTCAATACCGTGTAAGATGTGATCTTGTTAACATCTACTGGTGTGTATGTATATTTTCCTTCATCTGTGATTTGTTACTATCTACTTCTGAAGATGTGTTGAAATACACGAAAGCGCTTAAGCAAATTTTCCTGCTTTGATTTTCCCTGGTGGTCTATAAGTTCAACTGTATATATATATATATATATATATATATATATATATATATATATATATATATATATATATATATACTTCAAACATGTACACATGATATCTGAAGTAAACTATTTACCACTTATAACCCGAGAATCGAACCCTGGTCCATCTGGTAAAATCATTCATATATACATATATATTGCAAAAGGTCAGTGGTGCGCATGATCTAATATATGCTGATAATCACGAGGAAAATGAAACACGGTAAGTGCACTTTCGTGTAATGATCACATCGTCAGGAAAGATACAAGAATGAGACAGAAGGAAGACGTAAACAGTCAGTTGATACAAGGATGAGACACAGGAGAGCCACTAGCCAATAGACATATGTCTACCTGGCCTTACCTCGATAGCATGTGTCCTAAATCCCATGCAGAGTCCAGCTTGTAGCTTGTAGGTGTCCCCACCAGCGGTGCCAAACCAAGCGTATGACCCAAACCTTTTTCTTGCACATTCACAAGCGTTTTTGTTTCACGTGGGGGAATGATACCCCAGTAATCATACCCCAGCTGATGAATTAAATCGGCGACATTATCCTCCAACCATGAATGACCAAACTACATCCTCATGCCAAAGCCATAACCGTTCCTCACCAGAAAGCAATAATCTTAAACCCAAAAATTATCAGCGCACAAACATGCAATTCGCGCATGAAACACTTCTCGAAAATCAGCCACAGTCTTAAACAAGTCTTGAGACTTAAGAACGTAATCATTCGCTCTTCCAGTTGCAAATAATCATCTAGTAATAAGCTGCGATGCATGTATGGTTCGGCAAATGAAACCCGAGGGAACATTTGCTAGTCCACACACTTTCTCCAACACCATCTCGAAGCCATCAAGGTGAGCATGGCCCTCATATTGAGTGATGCTGACCACTACTAAGTCATATACTTTTGATTGGTTGGTAGGTGTGTTGGGCTCTTCTTTTAAGGCCAAATAGGTGTCAGGGTCATCAAAGCGGTCTATGTTACGATCAAGTGACCAAAATGTTTATCCCTCTGTCACCCCAGGAACCTCAGGAGAAGCGAAAATGGCCCGAGTATGGAGAAAAATAGTGTATATATCACTATTTAGCGAAACTGTGACCAGTAAACCATATGCCTGCGTGTAATCTTGGCTGTTGGAATGCATACCAAAGTAGATACGGAAGGTCCAATGTGATATTACACTATGAATAGCTTTGTCGTTACTGGCCCGTAAGATGAGTACCATCTATAAAGCCAACCAATGCACTCTCCTCACGTAATTTCCTATATTTTCATATATCAAACAACAAATAAGTAACTTTACAGCCATATTCTTATATTGAGGATCTGTGGGGACTGCTTTTTTTTTTTTCTCTCTCTGCTGTCTCACAGTCTGATTATTTTCTTTTTTTCATTATGTAACAGTTGTCCCGATTTTAACTTCAGAACCTCTGGCTACTTTAAATTACTATAACCAACGTCAGAAATTTATCTAACGCCATTCTCAAGTGTTAAAGACATTCCTAAAGACACGCATACACCAATTATATGGCTCATGGGACTTGATTCATTAATTACACATTTATTGTGTCATTTAAAACTCCAGACTTAGATGTTCTTCATCACTATAAGAATGGGATCCCACCTTCAACAGACATGCTTCTGTTACATGAGACTCTTAACTGAAAAAAAACACTAATGGTAATATCTGGCCCAAATTTAACCGAGTACTGAATCTACGAGAATGATCATGAGGTTAATGGGGACATGTAACAGTTCATTATATTGAATTTGACTGAAAGATACATTTATCACTAGTATCTTCTCTTGTCTGAGGTTGTACTATACTAAGGGGTTTTGTTTCTTGCCAAAAAAAATTATAATCTTTCAGTTATGATGGACACGTTATTGTGTCGTTCATTCTCTTTTTACCATATAAAAGTATAGAAGCATACATCATATTCTTTCACTGGATGGGTAGAGATTATCAATGGGCTTTTTGTAGCAATTAGTCCAACGAAAGAAGAAACTCATTGTAAACTTATGTAAGACTTTATTATTTGCTGATTTATCGTACTCGGTTTAGAAATGACATTCTTAGCAGCCATATTGATTGGTTATCTGAGCTTTAGGCCAATCAGCTTCATGATTATCAAGGTCATTAAGTGCCAAGATATAAAACCTTACGAATTTGTTTGAACACATTGATGTCTTTCAGACATTCATTCTAAGACCGTGTACGTTATGTGTACAACTCTTGTACGAAGTCGAATCCGCGGCGAACGATATTCTTATTTCGTCTTGATCCACGGTTTGATCTTGGCTTCGAACTAATAAGAATACATAATCTTTCCACAAATGTAGATTCTTTTCCATAAAAATAAATCCATAAATTCAATGTATTCACTTTTAATATTACTTACATCAGATATGAGGATAAGACATGAAAATTATGAAAAAATATATGTCTAGTTATTATACGCCGATCCTGCTAAACCCGTCGAAGGTGCATCATAACAAGACAAGGAATGGTGTAAGAGGTCTTGGAACTTCTAGCACTAACATAATATATAAGGTAAGAAATTGTTCGGCATGACAATTTTTTGGACAGAATTCACTTAGAAGATGAATGGTAATTATTGGCATATCTGGGCATTGATTTAGAAATCGGCGAACTTTGGTTCAGAGGGTTCAAAGTCATGCTTTCATGACAAGACGTTTTCGCCACCTATGAATTGCCTACGACAAGAGCTCCTTCATTTCATGGAAAGATTGAAGGCAAACTTGCTTAAAAGGAAGTTGACTTAATTTTTAGTGTAGAGGCACCGCAGGAGAAATTGCAACTCTACTTCATTTAATCCCCCCCCCCCCACTCAAAACCTTTTCGTCCCTCCGTTGATGTAAAGTATCTAGGGAGAACTAGAATTGCTCAAAAATTATATATGTACAAAAATTATGAACAATTGTATAAAACTTATGAAGAACCATGAAAAGATAGAAGTGTTAAAAAAGATATACAAATAGATTTACATTTTTCCGTACATGTTTGCTGTTAGGTGTTTCAAGTGAATTTGTATCAAGAACAGATATATGGGCTGTCTGTTTTAAGTGAATTAGTATCAAGAACAGATATATATGGGCTGTGGAAGAAAAAAAAATCTGTCCTTGCTTCTTTCGTGTGTTCCTTCCTTTGGAAAGTAACGTAGGTAGGGAGGAGTTACCATCCCCTGGTCCTGCCCCTTTTACCCTTTTCTTTATGTTGAAGGCTCCAGTCACGGACAAAAGTCCACATCAAGGCCAGACCATGATTGAAATAAAGAGAGAATTATGATGCGAAAAAAATAAAGGCACAGGAGAGTATTTGTAAATTTTAGAGGAAGTGAAAAAACCTGTCTTTTGAAATGTTCCGGGTCATAGGTATTGGGAAAGACATGAGAGGGAAGAGGGTTCCAGAGCTTTAACACGTAGGAAAGAAGCAGGTACCAAAATGGTCTACCCTTGAGATGGCAATAGCCACACTGTAATCATGAGAGGCAGCAGTCTGCTGAGTGTTGCACGGTCTGCCTACTGGTGGGGACACAAACAGCCAGCTCCCGGGTGCAAGAACCAAAGTAATACCTATAGAAGAGGGAAAGTGAACCTACATTGCAGTGTAGGGTAAAAGGGTCAAGTTTGGAATTTGGTCTAGGAGAGTTTATAAGTCAAACTGCTTTCGACTCGACTCTGTCAAGTAAGGATGCAGAGCTAGAACCACCCCAGATGTAAGAGCAGTACGCCATACGAGGATGAATTAATCCTTTGTAGAAATGGAGCAACTTCTGAAGAAAAAGGTTACAACATCTAAATGACATTCAGATTATCAGAGGCGTAGTTAGCTATTCCTGTAATGTGGAGTTTCCAAGAAAGAGTGGATGTTACAGCTTTATTATAAAACAGTTATTTTTTTCTTTTGTGTGATAATAAGTTGATAGTGATAGAACTATGAATATCAGGGAGAGCTGGGGTTTACTAAATGTTAAAGCTCATAAGATAATTCCAGGAATCAACAGAACTTTGGAAAATCTCATCAAGCTTCCCCTATTTACCTTACAGTTGCTGTTAACTAAAAGTGTGTGATTGTTATGGTCTCTTCTCATGTTTAAGTACTACATGTTATCCCCATTTGTGTCGATGCATACTTAAGCACATGTTATCTTCTAGCAGACAAGAAAGAATGAGTGGTACATTGTATTTCAATCATTGCATTGAAATTCAAGGTAAATCTGGCTTTGCAGGAGAGGTCATTATAGGTTCTCTTGATTTTCAGGAATGTATTAGTTACTAATATGTTGAATAACCCTTCATTTTGCCTGATCTTCATAACCTTGTGTGCATTCCTGTACGTTACGACTGATTTAGTAGCACGCAAACAGTAGCCTGCAGCTGCTTTTAACGAGGAGACCCAAGTCAACAATTTTTCCGATAACATGAAAAATAAAGTGAATATATCAACACTAGCAGAAGATTTGCTTCTGTCAACAAAGGTAGGAATGATCATTATAGATTTTGTTAAGATTAGAGTATTTTCAGTAACTGCAGTTGCTGTACTTATTACTCTACTGATTAAGAGTGGATTTATGAGTATCCTATAAAGTATGGAGAAAGCAGTGACTTTATTTGAAATTTGATGAAAGATTCTGGAGAAAGTTCAACACTGGAGTCTTTATTTACCTATATTTTAGTTGTATGATGTGTCATTATTGTTTTTGTAATAATTTGTAAAAGATTTTGGCCATGTTTGTCCACAAGATATGTATTAGATTTGTTTTCCAAGGACTCAGCCCCTGTCTACAAAATTACATGAGTGGGAAAATCTAATTTGATTAGAGTACCTTTTCCAAAATAGCATTGGTGACGTTAATCAAGGACTTCCATACTGACTTTTCCATAGGAGAAAGGGAAAATAACTACATTTGATCTTTTGTTTTGTGTTGTATTTTCAGATCAGGGAAAACATGTATTTGCTTAAAATTAGTTGTAGAGTACATGTAAAATTCATGCTGCTCGCAAAAGTGTCAAGACTTGCAAAAGGCACGAAAGTTTCTCTTCCTTTGTGAGATCTGTAAAAGGCTTGTAAATTTCCCTTGCTTTGTATGTTCATGTTTTCCTTCACAATACCATGCATTGTACATTGCTGTGTTACTTCTCATCTTCAAAATAAGCAGGAAATTGGTTTTCCTGTTGTCAGTCATTTTGTTTCAGTGACTCATTTATATTTTCTCATCTGCATTTTGCTTCCCTTATTGTAAACATTTATGATATTAATCCCAGGTGATACTGGGCTGTGAATTTTTTCCTCTGTAATTTTGAAATTTGCTACTTTATTGGTAAGGTTTTTTCATATAATTCTTGATTCTCACTGATTCCGTAGATAAAGAGATATAGTAAATGAAAGAGAATATCAAACCAAGATGGGCTGTTGGGGAAAAGATCAATAAGTATAACCTGTGTATGCATTAATAGAGTATTCTTTCAACAAAATCATTGAGTTTAAAGTCTGATCTCATCATTATATCCTTGATGATTATACTCATGGTATAACTTTTTCCTGGTATGGGACATAAAAGATAAGATTAGGATAAGTTGTACGGTAAAGTAAGTTTCATATGATGTTTGTTTTGACTGTTGGTCATTTCCCCAAGATCTCATGCTCAGCTTTGGTTCCAGGTGGGGTATATTGCTTCGCATCGCTGGATTGTTATGAGAAGTACACGGGGATCTACTATAGGGAAGACTGTACAAGATCTAATAAAGCTACAAGACAGTCAATTCTAATGTGTGATTGGTTGTTGAGAAAAGATTGTTCAACAAAAGTTTTGCAGTTTGATAGTGAATAAGTGTGGTTAATTATGGGAGTGAAAGGTCTTTGGAAATTGATAGAAAATGCTGGAGTGCCAGTTCCTCTTGAAACTTTAGAGCATAAGATATTAACTGTTGATGTTTCCATATGGTTACATCAGGCTGTGCGAGGCTTCAGAGGGCCAGGAGGAGCTACTGTCGCTAATGCTCATCTCCTGACACTGTTTCATCGAATCTGTAAATTACTTTTTTATCGGATAAGACCAGTATTTGTATTTGATGGTGGTGTTCCACATCTGAAGAAGCAAACCTTAGCTTCTCGGAGACTTAGACGAGATATTGCTGCAAGCAGAGCTAAGGTGGTGAGAGAACGGCTTCTTCAAAATCTTTTAAAAAGTCAGGCTGTCCGTAGAGCATTAGGAAAGACTGGCCCAGCTCCAAGTCTTGCCCATGTATCAAGAGTTCAAAAGAGAGAAAAAGATATGTTTGAGCTTCCACCTCTTCCTGAAACAGAAAACAGTGATTCCTTAGCATCTCAGAAGTCTGAAGATTCTGAGGATGAAGACAAATATATTTTGAGAAATCTGAAATTACCAAACCTTCATAATTTCGAATTCGAAAGTGATGAATTTAAATCTTTGGCTGTTGAGACACAACATGAAATCCTTAGTGAACTACAAGACACACGCAAACAGAATTCTTGGAACTCTATCAATGAAATGCCACAAGAATCAGAAAATTTTGCTGAATTTCAGATGGGAAGGCTGATAAAAAGACGTAATTTTCAAGCTACCTTGGACTCGACTCGGGAAGAAATCCAGAAGATAAAAGTTGCGGAAATGGAGTCAGAAATGTTTGGGGAGTTGGAGAAGCATGTTACTTTGTCACAACGGATTATTTCTGAAGATGCTGCCCACTCTATTCTTGTGAAGAAGGTGAAAGATAGTGATGAAAAAATAGAAGAGAATAAAATTATTGTAAAGGAAGACAAAGGAAAATCCCCTTTGAAAAGGAAACGAGAAGTCTTTGAAAAAGACTTTTTGACGGAATTAGCAAAGCAGGGAATTGTTGGGGCACGTCACCATTCTGATTCAGATTCTGACTCGGAAGGTTCTCTCTTTCAGTATGGAAACATGGATGAAGGCAACATATGTGCAAATGAGAAGAAGAGGCAGAATCCAGCTCAAGTTGAAGAAGAGAGTTTTCTGGAAGTTGTTGGGACACTCATGGAGAATAGTGGCTTAACTCAAGATGAGATTCTTGCCCTTATTAAGCAAGAAAACAACAAACAGGATCAGCTCAAAAACGAATCTGGAAGTGAAGATGGACCATCAACCTCAGAAAATGCATCTGGTTTTGTCTTCAATCCTGATGCAGATTCGTCAGATGATGATGGAGACTTTGTAGAAGTTTCAGAGACTTCAGATCAATGTCTTCCTCAGCCTTTGATCCAAGAAGATGCAGAAGATGCAAGTAAAGAACATGTAGAAGCAAATAATGTAGATAAGTTGTTAAAGACAAAGACTGACAGCCTGTGGATGAAAATTGTTCAGCAGAAATTGGATGATATGGTACACACGAATGTACTAAAACCTTCCCCCAAAAAGGCCATTCTCGATAGTCGAAAACTTGGTTTTAAGGATGTTAAGAAAGAAAATAAAAAATTATCTGGAGAAGAGGTTTTAAAACCTGTTAAGATATCTTTGGATTTTGAAGTTAAACCTTTGAAAATGGAAGATGATATCTTTGCTGACATCTTTACTGATATTAATTACTGTGGGCTGGCATCAAAATCTGTGTTGACACCTAAGAAAAATTTTTGTGAAAAATCTTCAGAAAAACAACAGATGAAGCAAGGTAACCTTAACAGCACTGAAAGCAACAATAAGGATGACATGAAACCAGAAAATGATAACCAGGCTCATAATATTGCAGTTAACTTGGCTAAAAGTGGAAACAGTAATGAAACGTTGACTGCATGTAAGTCAGGAATAAAAGCAAAGGTAGATAACACACCTACTGATGGCCATAAGTCCATAAAGGTCGATGAGGCATTGCAGAACAAAATAAATGAACTTGTTAAAGTGCAGGTTGAAAAATTTGTTAACTCTGCATCTGAAGAGAACGAGCCAGGGCTCAATAAGGTTCACAAGATTGAAGAAAAACAAGACCCGGATGTCGTAGAAATTATGAGTTCCAGTGATGACAGTGATTCTGATGAATTTTTCACTAGTAAATGTGAGCCAGGATCAAGTAAAACTCGTACCATTGCACCAATAGCAGACCCCTCACCAGCATCACATTCCTCAGATAGTGATGCAAATGAAAATGATTTCACGGAAATGAAAGAGAACAATTCTTATTTGACTGGCACTGACGCTGATTGCACAGTGAATCGAGGTAACAGCGATTTACATCATGAAGATAACAAAAGCTTGGAATCTGATATGGAACAGCAACTGAATTACTGCAATTTCCCAAAAGTTAAAGAAATGCAAAATGGAGATTTTGCCACTGAGAGAGAAATTGTTAAGGAAATGCTTAATACTGAGAGTAGTGAAACTGTTGCTATTGAAGAAATTAAGGAACTGATTGATACTGAAGGTGGTGAGGGACCTAGTATCAGTCAAGAATTAGAGAGGTCTAATTCAAGAGCTTTCGAGCATCAAGAAAGAGATTTGCCCGAGGATGCAGCAGAAAGTGAGTCTATAGAGGATGTTGAAAGACCCGTAGATTTCACGGAGGATGAACTCAAACGCTTAGAGGGAGAGCTTGCTACAGAGCAACAAACTCTAGTGGCTCAGGCTCAGAAAACAGACAGAATTGCTGCAAATTTAAATGATCAAATGTATGGTGAGGCACAGCAACTTTTACAGCTCTTTGGCATTCCCTATCTTGTAGCCCCCATGGAAGCAGAAGCACAGTGTGCTTTTCTTGATGCTGAAAATCTTTCTTCTGGAACTATTACAGATGATTCTGATATATTTCTCTTTGGTGGTACCAGAGTCTACAAAAATTTCTTCAATCAAACCAAACATGTTGAATTCTTCAAGATAGAGAATATTCGGGGTAACTTTGGATTGGATAGACAGAAAATGATTACCTTGGCTTTGCTTACAGGGAGTGATTATACTGAAGGTGTGGAATCAGTTGGGAATGTGGCAGCTATGGAAGTCCTTGCTGAATTTCCTGGTGAAGGTATTGAATGTCTTCGCAATCTTAAAAAGTGGTGGACCTCTGCTCACAGAAATGTTTCATCCCTCTATACTTCTAAAGTAAAGCAAAAGATGCGTCAGGTAATGCTCATGGATTCCTTTCCAAATGAAAAAGTTTATGAAGCTTATATGAGTCCAGAGGTAGATGAATCAAAAGAAAAGTTTACTTGGGCTGTCCCAAATGTTGATGCTCTACGTGCATTCACATCGGAAAAATTTGGTTGGAACTCTTCCAAGGCTGATGAGATCTTGACACCTGTGATGAAGAAGTTAGGAATTAAAACATCTCAAACAAGGATTGATTCATTCTTCACAAATATTAAACTCGTAAAAGAATCCAAGATCACTAGCAAAAGAGTTCAAGATGCTATTGCAAAGACAAAGGGGGAGAAACCGCCAAGTGCTGAAGTTTCATCTCTGAAAAATAAACGCAAGTACCTCAGCAATAACAGGTCTCAAAAGAAGAAAAGAAAAGTGGAAGATTTAGACAATTCTGATGGTACAGATGACAGTAAGCACAGTTGCATGGAGGATGTTCCGAGTGCTTCTGGAAAAAGCACTTCCTCAAATTCTTCACGAACAAAATTGATAGACCCATCAGAGAGTAGCAGCTGTGTATCTAAACCATCTAAGCCAAGGAGAACGGGTAAAACGAAGTCTCAGAATATGAAAGCAACACCCCAAAAGAATTCTCAGGACTTGGAAGCAAAATCCTCTCAGCTGTCCTCTGCCATGGGTGATATTGATGATGATCAGCCTCCAAGGAAACTAACTAAGGAGATTATGTACAAAGCTCTTTTAGAAAAGGAGATTATTAGTCAGAGAGAGTCTGATAAGAAGAAGATGGAAGAGAAAAAACTAGCAGCTGCACAGATACTGAAGAAACAGCTTGAATTAAGGAGGGCACACAGAAGATGAATACTGTACAGCACAGACTCTTTTCAGATGAAATTGAAAATATGATATAAGTGTGGAGTCATAGCATTGGTTCTTGACTGTGATTTCTTGGAAAAATACATGTATTTATATATTTATTTATGTATTTGATTTGACTGAAAACACAAGGTTAGAGAAGAATGCAGTTCCTCTGGTTTATTCTTCTCTGTATGAAAGATTTAAAGTATTATTATCATTCCAGTTTTCTTTGTTGGAAACTTTGAGTACTGAAGACTTTACCAAAAGGTAAAGAATGTTAGAGAACGTGCTAATGTTTTTATAAGGTGATTATTTGTATTATGATTTTAAGTTTAATCGTTTGTCACTGTGGTTATTGCTGTTACGTGAGAGTTATATTGTATGTGTTCATTTTAATAAGAGAGAGGAATTAATGATGATAGATAGTGAATAGAGTAGTTTATTATGGAGATAATGGTCACTTTGGTTATACCTTAATAGATGGAAACCATAGGATTTTAAAGCAATAGAAATCGTTCATTGATTAAATGTTTTTTTAGATTAAATGTTTACAAGTAGTCATGAATAATAGTGATTAAGCCTACCATCTGAATGTGTTTTAGTATGTGTAAATTGAAATTCAGTTTTATAATCAAAGCTTGTACTCACTCATTGTATTAGAGAGTACTGTATACTTTGAAAATTCTTGAGACTTGACTAATGATTCCTGTACAAAACAAGTATGCACTACTGGTATATTACTCTTATAAAGTGTTTCACTTGTTTGAAAATTCCCATATATTTTGTTCATGAACCTGAAGTACTCAGAAAAGGATGTTTTTGTATACAAGAAGGACATACATCAATAATCATCCTGATTGAGACTTTTCTGAAAGTAGTATCTGTAGAAGAGGAAACACTTTTGTCTGTGAAGCTTTTACACGTGTAATCTTTCAGTGATGGTAAGTGCTCAATATAGAGATGAATGACAAAGTAGAGGAAACAGTTTTGACTATGATGTATTTACTTCTGGTAAAACTTTCATTAAGAATAAATGCCCAGTATAGAGAGAATAACAGCAGAAAGGGATATTGTAATCTCAGGCTAAATCATATCCACCTCCTGCAGCCAGGTACTTCACTGCTAGACACCCTCTTGGCTGATGTGTAGCCAGGCTCTGTAGAATCATCAGTAGGATATGGCTCCTTGCCCTCTGGGTAGGGGTAAACTTAATCATTTTTAAGTCTTCTGACACCCTGAGTTAGGTTACAGTTTTAAAGAAGTTGTGCTGTTGTTAGAATTCTTGTTTGTATAATTTTTGATGTGGATGTGTTTTATTATTTTTTTGTCAGTCATGATATAAGCATTGAACCTGCCATGCTTGCATTTAAAACCTTTTGTACCATGTTGCTTTTATGAAGATTGGTAACAAATGGCCTATGAGGAGTCACAGATTACAGAAACTGACATGGATGTAGAATATATTTTTTCTTAGTACAGAACTGTGGTGTTTGAGTGGTGATGCATTGTTATAGGGTCCTTACATTTATGAATGGCAATAGCAATGGTCTTTGGAGTTAGAGGATTGACTATCCCTTTCACGTATTAACATGAATATCAGATCTCAGCCGTCCATGTCCTCTTGTGACACTGGGTGCTTCTGACAATTGTCTTTTACTTCATTAATTACTGTTATATCATTTTTGATGACCGGCACTTGAGTTAGGCTACAGTTTTGAATATGTTGTGCTGATGCTAGAATTCTTGTCCATGCAATTTGTAGTGTGGATAGGTGCTATTGTTGTTTCCTGTCAGTTGTGGTGTAAACATGGAACTTGCAATGTTTGTTTTTCTTTGAGAGCATTTTGTGCTTTATTGCTTTTATGAAGATTGGTTATAAATGCCCTTTGGAAGTCTGTAAATTACATTTCTTTCAGGTATTGACATGGATGTAGCATATCATATTTTTTCTTAGTACTGTGGTGTGTGAGTGGTGATACATTGTTATAGGGTCCTCACATTTATGAATGGTATTAGCTGTGGTCTTTGGAGTCACAGAGGATTGACCATCCCTCTCACATATTAATGTGAATATCAGATCTCAACTGGCCTTGGTTGTTTATAATGATAGTCCTCAAGAATTGCAGATTACCAAATGTCTGTTTCACGTATTGGTGTGCATGTGATTTATATCCTTGGGGGAAATGATTTGCTCATCCATCACATGTTTGGTGCCAAAGTCTGGACTCTGTTTGTCGTCTTGTGATGCTGGGTTCTAACAATTATCCTTTATTTCATTTCTTACTGTTATGTCATTTTTGATGTGCCACTTTCATTGTAGGGTTGGAGGAATCTTGATAGTAATAGGTGTTACTATTTACTTTTTAACTCTTTCAATGTGCAGGTGATTTCTGGTCTTCTAGGTGAACCAAATATGGGGATATGATTTTTTCTTTCCATGAAAAGTTGCTCAGAAATTCCTTGTGTACGAAAAACGGATTATTTACCAGCTGTCTTAAGTATGATAAAAGTTTTATAACTTTTTATTTATACTATTATGTTAACAGAAAATTATCGAACCATAAATATCATGGGTTAAGAGTTGATTATGCTGAGTTTAGGAAATACACATTATTTATTGGATTTGCCAATCCTAGGTATGGGTGACGTGGGTTTTTTGATGGTTGTTGACACTGCAGCTGCTGTGATTTCCTAGGAAAAGCAGGCAACTATCAACTGAGGTCATTAGCAGGTTACTAGGGCTTCCAGGTAGTTCAGTAACTCATTTTTGGTTTGGATTGCCATCTGTGGCCAGACAGCAAAGCCTACATCGTTCATGGAAAGAGTCCACTTACCCTGTTCTTACATGCCTCCCTTACATACACCATTCCATGCATTTTTCCACTATTTCTCTCACTCTGGTATTCCTCAACCCTATTTGCCCATGTCACAGGTGGTCTTCCACTCACAGCAACTCCTTTAATTGTACTATCATACTCTCATTGTAAACTCCTAGTCTTGCATTCTTTCCACTTTCCCAAACCACCACAAAGTATTATGTTTCACACTGTCTACCACTCCCTAGTTTACTCCCTTTGCATTCCCTGCTGTACCACATCTCTCATACACCCTTTCCTTTCTTCATTCCATCTAGTCACATTACATGCTTCTCTCAAATAGCTCATTTTTACAGTTTGGATTCGTTACCTATATGCTTCATTTCATGTCCATGCTTCGGCTGCATAGCTCAGGGTTGGAAGGACTGTGCTGTCCCTTAATCCTCTCTTCACTTCCATACTTACACCTTTACCCTTCATTATTCTATTAAGGGACCGAATGACTCCTCTACCCTGTACTGCTCTCTCCCTTATCTCTCTTCCCATATCACCTCACTTACCCAAGACAGCTTCCAGTTACTTAAATTCCCTCACTTCTTCCAGTCTTTTTTCCCCCATATCTACAGCACAATGTAGTACACTTTCTTCTCTCACTTTGTATGGTTTTTACAAAATCTATACTTTCACTCTGTTTCCTTTCAAACGCCATTACTTTACTTTAACGTGCATTTGCCTTCAGTCACCTGTGCTTACACACATCATAAAACACTTACAACCTTCTGCAACTCCTCTTCACTCTAAGCAAACAACACAGTCATGGGCATAACATATGTCTGAAAGGGGCATTTGGTTATGGTGTGGGAGGTAAGCTGCTAGAAGCATTGAGAAGTATTTATCAAGGGTGTAAGGCATGTGTACGAGTAGGAAGAGAGGAGAGTGATTGGTTCTCAGTGAAGGTCGGTCTGCGGCAGGAGATTGTAATGTCTCCATGGTTGTTTAATTTCTTTATGAATGGGGTGGTTAGGGAGGTAGATGCAAGAGTTTTAGAGAGAGGGGCAAGTATGCAGTCTGTTGGGGATGAGAGTGCCTGGAAGGTGAGTCAGTTGTTGTTGTTCGAGTGAGACACTGCAGAAGTTTGTGACTGAGTTTGGAAAGATGTGTAAAAGGAGAAAGCTGAGAGCAAATGTGAATAAGAGCAAGGTTATTAGCTTCAGTGGGGTTGAGGGACATGTTAGTTGGGATGCGAGTTTGAGTAGAGGAAAATTGGAGGTGAAGTGTTTTACATCCACCCTGGCTTGGTGAGTGTCCTTGAAACAGAGGAATGAAACATGATACATAAATTTACATCTAGGGGAGTTACCCTGTTCATGTAATCATCTGTCTAGAGGAGTTATGGGGTTAAAGATGTATAAATGAGATGCTTAGCAAAGCTGCGATAAAACCAGCTTCCAGAAAGAAAAGATTTGATTATGGATTTTGTGCAGTTTATGAAGATAAACCTCAAGAATGGTGACACTAAGCATGTCTCATACCTTTATATTTTTGTATGCTGATACTTGAAGATGATGACTGTTTTATGAGCCATGGAAGTAATTCATAACAATTTGTAAATTGTCTCGTTGATTTAAAACTTTCGATGCACCATAGATTTCAAGGTCATTCTTTAAAACTGCAATTTCAGCATGAGAAATGAAATTAGTTTTCAATTTTTTCTCTGCAATACAAACTCAAGAAAAGGATAGGGTTTGAATTTGAATTTGGTATTTGAATTTCTAGGTCTGTATACTAATTATTGAAAAAAGATTGTATAAAAGATTTTGAAAAGAAAATGGAAAATAATAGTACACCTGTGACTTAGGTGCCAAAACTGATTTAAAAGTATGATTGCATCATAATGAATAATTTCTAGTGATGTAATTATGAATGTTGGCACAGTAGCTTTTTTACATTCTGAGGTGAAATTTCATGTGAAATGTGGATTAGTATAAATTATGTTAGGTTTGCTGTGACTTGTTTGTAGTTAAAAGGACACCATTTTAGCTAAGTTGAAGTTATTTTTACAAAAAAGTTACAAAAATATACAAGTATCATGTCTTATTGAAATGTACAAAAATGTAAATAGAAATATATTCCTAACTATGATTCACTTACCACTTTGTTTCACTTACCCATTATTTTGTTGAAGTGTGGTACTCCTCAAACAAAGGATCATACACAAGTTGGTGAGGGAGGGAGGATAATTTTTGACTTTTTACAAAAGGATGAAGTTCACTTTCTTGGCACAAACAGTTCCCTTTCATTATACAATGAGATAGCAGTATACTACATACAGTAAAGTATGACAGTCTCCTCAGCTTTTAGCCATTTCTTACTGTGTTTCATTGCATTCTTTAAAGAACTGTTCAAAAATTCAACATACATCATGTGATGTTAGCTCTTGAGGATCTGCAATATACATTATCTGAGACAAAATTTTCCCCATTGTCTTAAATACATATTGCATACCAAAATCAGTACTCCACTCACTCCTTGCTCCTCCCTCTTCGTTAGACTTGTCTCTCTCTTCTTGCTCCTCCTGAATCCACTATTATGCACTGAGATGCCAACTGGGCAGCCTCCTGATGCTCACTTCAGCCTTCCCCATGGCAAAACACTTTTAGTGGTAGACACGTTTTCTTGTAGTTACAGCTTAAGGGATAATCATATTTGCCAAAATGTGACCGTCGCAAAAAACACATTTAGGCATGTTCGTAAGTGTTTCCGCAATTTCAAAATTTATTGGTATTCAGAGTTGTTCACCTAGTATTCAAGGTCAATGCCATGCCTTTTGGCCTCAGCATCACTCCCTGGATGTTTGTGAATTTGGTATATTAGGATAAGAAAGAAGTAAAAAAGAAACGTTGAAAAGAATACTGGGATAATGTAGAGGAAAATACAATTTTTTTCCATGAATTTATCGAGTAATTTTTCAGTTAAAGAGCAGTTATTCAGGCTAAGGTATTCAAGGGAAGAATTGTAGAGGATGATGTAGGGATATATGAGAAACTGAGTACATTATAGCCCCAACACCAGTGAGATGGAATGGGAATATTGTAGAAAGCATTAATATCTCTAGAAAAGACATTACAAAAATGCTAAAAGGTCTCTACTTTAAAGCTTATGGTCTCAACGAAATTTCACCATATGTGCTGAAGATGTGTGCAGATACACAGATAAATTTCTTGAGATGCTGTTCAAGATTTCACTGTAGATAGGCAAAATGACAAGGAAACAAAAGGATATAAATACATAGATACAAGAAAGGAGACAGAGAACAGGCGTTGAACTACAGACTGGCCTTGTTAATGGTTTTGGTCTGTAAGGCCATAAAAAAATCATTAGAAAGCATTCGGATGACTTTCTACTGAGGAGAAATTATCCAAGTGAAAAACATCACAGTTTTACGGAAAGGTGGTAACAAACTTAGATTTCTGCTAGAGGGTGAACTCTGTCTTAAACAAAAGGGAAAGTTGGGTGGATAGTTTGTAACTGGACTACCACAAAACATTTGATACTGTACTGCATGGGAGGCTGTTCTTCTCAAAAAGCTGGATCACTAGACACAGATGAGGGGGGAAACACATTTAGTGGTTAGAAGATTATCTCAGTGGAAGGGAACAAAAGGTGCATGTGAATGGAGCCCTCTCCAGATTGGTCGAGTTTACTAGTGGAGTGCCACAGTGTTCTGTTGTAGGACCATTTTTCTTTTCGATCTATATAAAGGACTTGCCTGAAGGTATAGAGTCATATATAAATGTGTTAGTTGATAATGCAAAGGTCATAAGGGAAGTGGAAAGTGAAGAGGATTGCATCAACGTATAAGGGAACATAAACTCCAAATTTGGTGTGATACATGGTTGATGAACACGTGAGCAAATGTAGAGTAATGAGATGGGACGGATTGAAAGGCTTTAATATGGTTATTATATGGTTGGAAAAGAGGTTGATGATTCTGTCTGAGAATGACTTGTGAGTCAGCATCATCCCTAACCTGTTGCCTGAGTCCTAAGTTTGGAGAATAGTTAAGAAGATTACCTGTCTTTTGCCAAAAATAAGAATGGCTTTAAAGTTTTGATATGGAAGTGTTTAACAAGCTGTCCATATCTTACATAAAGTCAGAATTGAAATGTGCTTTCCGAGTTTGGTCAGTAAGCTTAAAGAAGTACAGATAGTTAATAAACAAGGTCTAGAGGAGGACAACAAAACTGGTCCTAGAAATAAGAAAACTGAATTACAGGGAAAAGCTAGGATCCTTGTATTTGCCCACCTTGAATGATAAAAGTGACAGAAGACTTGATCAAGACCTCTTAAGCTTAAATGTAAACCAGGTTGATGACATAGTGACTATAGATCTTTGAGATGTAGGGATAAGACAACTGGAGGACATGACATGAACTATTATCAGGTTTTACTACTCTTAACACATTCACCCTCTTCCATACTTTTTTATCTGGCTTATGCGTTGCATCCATATAACATTGGTGGGAATGATTTTTTTTTTTTTTTTTTTTTTGCTTTGTCGCTGTCTCCCGCGTTTGCGAGGTAGCGCAAGGAAACAGACGAAAGAAATGGCCCAACCCACCCCCATACACATGTATATACATACGTCCACACACGCAAATATACATACCTACACAGCTTTCCATGGTTTACCCCAGACGCTTCACATGCCCCGATTCAATCCACTGACAGCACGTCAACCCCGGTATACCACATCGCTCCAATTCACTCTATTCCTTGCCCTCCTTTCACCCTCCTGCATGTTCAGGCCCCAATCACACAAAATCTTTTTCACTCCATCTTTCCACCTCCAATTTGGTCTCCCTCTTCTCCTCGTTCCCTCCACCTCCGACACATATATCCTCTTGGTCAATCTTTCCTCACTCATTCTCTCCATGTGCCCAAACCACTTCAAAACACCCTCTTCTGCTCTCTCAACCACGCTCTTTTTATTTCCACACATCTCTCTTACCCTTACGTTACTTACTCGATCAAACCACCTCACACCACACATTGTCCTCAAACATCTCATTTCCAGCACATCCATCCTCCTGCGCACAACTCTATCCATAGCCCACGCCTCGCAACCATACAACATTGTTGGAACCACTATTCCTTCAAACATACCCATTTTTGCTTTCCGAGATAATGTTCTCGACTTCCACACATTCTTCAAGGCTCCCAGAATTTTCGCCTCCTCCCCCACCCTATGATCCACTTCCGCTTCCATGGTTCCATCCGCTGCCAGATCCACTCCCAGATATCTAAAACACTTCACTTCCTCCAGTTTTTCTCCATTCAAACTCACCTCCCAATTGACTTGACCCTCAACCCTACTGTACCTAATAACCTTGCTCTTATTCACATTTACTCTTAACTTTCTTCTTTCACACACTTTACCAAACTCAGTCACCAGCTTCTGCAGTTTCTCACATGAATCAGCCACCAGCGCTGTATCATCAGCGAACAACAACTGACTCACTTCCCAAGCTCTCTCATCCCCAACAGACTTCATACTTGCCCCTCTTTCCAAAACTCTTGCATTCACCTCCCTAACAACCCCATCCATAAACAAATTAAACAACCATGGAGACATCACACACCCCTGCCGCAAACCTACATTCACTGAGAACCAATCACTTTCCTCTCTTCCTACACGTACACATGCCTTACATCCTCGATAAATACTTTTCACTGCTTCTAACAACTTGCCTCCCACACCATATATTCTTAATACCTTCCACAGAGCATCTCTATCAACTCTATCATATGCCTTCTCCAGATCCATAAATGCTACATACAGATCCATTTGCTTTTCTAAGTATTTCTCACATACATTCTTCAAAGCAAACACCTGATCCACACATCCTCTACCACTTCTGAAACCATACTGCTCTTCCCCAATCTGATGCTCTGTACATGCCTTCACCCTCTCAATCAATACCCTCCCATATAATTTACCAGGAATACTCAACAAACTTATACCTCTGTAATTTGAGCACTCACTCTTATCCCCTTTGCCTTTGTACAATGGCACTATGCACGCATTCCGCCAATCCTCAGGCACCTCACCGTGAGTCATACATACATTAAATAACCTTACCAACCAGTCAACAATACAGTCACCCCCTTTTTTAATAAATTCCACTGCAATACCATCCAAACCTGCTGCCTTGCCGGCTTTCATCTTCCGCAAAGCTTTTACTACCTCTTCTCTGTTTACCAAATCATTTTCCCTAACCCTCTCACTTTGCACACCACCTCGACCAAAACACCCTATATCTGCCACTCTATCATCAAACACATTCAACAAACCTTCAAAATACTCACTCCATCTCCTTCTCACATCACCACTACTTGTTATCACCTCCCCATTTGTGTCCTTCACTGAAGTTCCCATTTGCTCCCTTGTCTTACGCACTTTATTTACCTCCTTCCAGAACATCTTTTTATTCTCCCTAAAATTTAATGATACTCTCTCACCCCAACTCTCATTTGCCCTTTTTTTCACCTCTTGCACCTTTCTCTTGACCTCCTGTCTCTTTCTTTTATACGTCTCCCACTCAACTGCATTTTTTCCCTGCAAAAATCGTCACAAATTAGAAAGGGTAGTGAGTGGTGGGATGAAGAAGTTAGAGTATTAGGTGGGAATGATATACTATCAAATACTTATCTTTGGTGTCATCGAAGTGACTTTTCTTTCCACCCATCCCTCATTGCACTGAGACCCTGAGCCCTTTCACCCACCCTTTGGCTTACTTCAGC
Source organism: Panulirus ornatus (assembly GCF_036320965.1). NCBI lineage: Eukaryota > Metazoa > Arthropoda > Malacostraca > Decapoda > Palinuridae > Panulirus > Panulirus ornatus. The sequence continues at coordinate 43,422,639 of NC_092230.1, read as the reverse complement.
TTCCATGATTCCATCTGCTGCCATATCCTCTTACAGGTATATAAAGCAATCCACTTCCTTCAGGTTCTCTATTCAAACTCAAACCCCAATCAGCAAATAGTATCAGACCCACCTCCTAGCCCCCCCACCCACCCAATAGGCTGTTGACCTGTTCCTCTCTCCAAGGCCCTCATATTTATCCCCAAACCACCCCATATATAAACAGACGTATGTAGCCATGGTGGTAGAGGATGTGTGGATCAGGTGTTTGCTTTGAAGAATGTATGTGAGAAATACTTAGAAAAGCAAATGGATTTGTATGTAGCATTTATGGATCTGGAGAAGGCATATGATAGAGTTGATAGAGATGCTCTGTGGAAGGTATTAAGAATATATGGTGTGGGAGGAAAGTTGTTAGAAGCAGTGAAAAGTTTTTATCGAGGATGTAAGGCATGTGTACGTGTAGGAAGAGAGGAAAGTGATTGGTTCTCAGTGAATGTAGGTTTGCGGCAGGGGTGTGTGATGTCTCCATGGTTGTTTAATTTGTTTATGGATGGGGTTGTTAGGGAGGTAAATGCAAGAGTTTTGGAAAGAGGGGCAAGTATGAAGTCTGTTGGGGATGAGAGAGCTTGGGAAGTGAGTCAGTTGTTGTTTGCTGATGATACAGCGCTGGTGGCTGATTCATGTGAGAAACTGCAGAAGCTGGTGACTGAGTTTGGTAAAGTGTGTGGAAGAAGAAAGTTAAGAGTAAATGTGAATAAGAGCAAGGTTATTAGGTACAGTAGGGTTGAGGGTCAAGTCAATTGGGAGGTGAGTTTGAATGGAGAAAAACTGGAGGAAGTGAAGTGTTTTAGATATCTGGGAGTGGATCTGGCAGCAGATGGAACCATGGAAGCGGAAGTGGATCATAGGGTGGGGGAGGGGGCGAAAATTCTGGGGGCCTTGAAGAATGTGTGGAAGTCGAGAACATTATCTCGGAAAGCAAAAATGGGTATGTTTGAAGGAATAGTGGTTCCAACAATGTTGTATGGTTGCGAGGCGTGGGCTATGGATAGAGTTGTGCGCAGGAGGATGGATGTGCTGGAAATGAGATGTTTGAGGACAATGTGTGGTGTGAGGTGGTTTGATCGAGTGAGTAATATAAGGGTAAGAGAGATGTGTGGAAATAAAAAGAGCGTGGTTGAGAGAGCAGAAGAGGGTGTTTTGAAGTGGTTTGGGCACATGGAGAGGATGAGTGAGGAAAGATTGACCAAGAGGATATATGTGTCGGAGGTGGAGGGAACGAGGAGAAGAGGGAGACCAAATTGGAGGTGGAAAGATGGAGTGAAAAAGATTTTGTGTGATCGGGGCCTGAACATGCAGGAGGGTGAAAGGAGGGCAAGGAATAGAGTGAATTGGAGCGATGTGGTATACCGGGGTTGACGTGCTGTCAGTGGATTGAATCAAGGCATGTGAAGCGTCTGGGGTAAACCATGGAAAGCTGTGTAGGTATGTATATTTGCGTGTGTGGACGTATGTATATACATGTGTATGGGGGGGGGTTGGGCCATTTCTTTCGTCTGTTTCCTTGCGCTACCTCGCAAACGCGGGAGACAGCGACAAAGTATAATAAAAAAAAAAAAAAGATGTAGCCATGGTGACATTACACACCTTTGTCACAGAATTCACCTTCACCTGGAACCTCTCACCCTTCACTTTTCCTACCCACACATACGCCTTACTTTCTTGATAGAAACTCGTCACTGCTTCTGATAAAAGCTTTCCTCCCACACCATACCTTTTAGTGGTGGGAATGCATTCCTAGTTAAAGAAAAACTGAGAAAAGTGATTAGCAGGGCTGGTATAACATGGTTTTATGGAGATGCATCCCAACAGCACCATTGGTCACCTATTAGTCCTGTGTAAGGGCTTCATTGGGATTACGTAAATGATGTTTTTGCTCACATGATGAATGTTTTGAATGACTTTATAGATAACAATAACTTTTGATGACAAAAATATGATAAAGAGTTACTAACAATTCCAGTCAGTCACATGAATGTAAGTTAAACCCCATCTGTGTGCCTTTTAACCTTATTTTTTGATTCACACTGTTGCTTTTCCTTGAATTCTTGCCCAGATTGAAAACACTAACACTGTCAGGTCTTTTTCCAGACCTTGTGGATCTCTTGCATGTACAGAGGTAGGATAAAACCTGATAAAGCCTCTTGAGCAGAAGTAGGGCCGCCCTTTTATGAAGAACCACCTTCATGACAGACTTCTGATGATTCTTCACAGCAGAAACAAAACACTTATAGAATCACTTCAAAAATATATCTGTGAACCATAGGCTTTTGTTGATGTAGTAGTATAGTATTGGTAGACAGTTTGTGTAATTGTTGAGGCACGAGTGTTCTTACATATAACCCACAGTAACATATTAGGTGATGGAGCCCATATATATTGGCACAGAGTGGTAAAGAAAATGCTCCTTACTTTTTCTCTTGGCCTTAGGTGCTAGACATGCTTATGTGGGCTGTGCTACTCCATTGGAGGGATTGCCAATGGACACATCACATCCCTAGTATACAGGTGGAATTGCTTCAGGCTACTGCTTTTGATTTCCCAGAGCTTTCAGCAGAATGGCTTCACAGTATGTTTGTTGGTAATCATAATATTGTCTTACTTTATTGTCTGTTAGGCTGTGATGATTGCAGAAATGGTGGAATGGACTAGCTTGGAATGACTGGTCAGTCAAGCCCAGTAGGGTAGCAAAATGAAGATCCATGCCACGTATTGGAACATCCAGCACAGTGCTCACAAATTCTTGATGCTTGCCCTACTTCATAGATTTTCTAGGAGAGGAGGGAACACTGTTCTGCACACTAGCAGATTTCTATGGTATATCCTTGGCCTTGATAATGAAGATGTACATAGGAACATTAGGTATGAGCATCTGTAAAAACTGCTGTAGATTTGTTCCCTACCAGTGGCCTGTTAAGGGTTAGGCACTAAAGGCTAAGAAGCAACACTGGAATTCACTAGTTATGGAGACTCTTTTGCTATGGCCACCCCCTTGAGGGAGTTCCTGGTGGGAACAGGCATCAGAGATATAAATAGATAGATAGATTAGTAATGGCACAAAGTGTGTTTTTACTGAGCTCATAGTCTTGCATGAGGCATGAGCTACTCTTCCCACTGATGAGAATCATTATTTATTTTCAGTTTCTCAACAATGGTAAGATGTTCCTTGGACCTCTTACCATTGATAGTACTTGTATATGCCATGATGTAAACAAAAAGATAGCCTCTATACCACAAAAAACACTGCCATTGTGTGAGAACATGAGCACTTAGTTAAGTCTTGACTAAAGAAGGAGTATCTTAGACTGGCAGGCAGTGCCTGACTGAGGGTTTTTTCTATTGAAATTTGTAATGAAATATATGAAGTATTTATCTTTATATGTCTAAAGGTCCCTGGGGATAGGGGAGAAAGAATACTTCCCATGTATTCCCTGCGTGTCGTGGAAGGCGACTAAAAGGGGAGGGAGCGGGGGGCTGGAAATCCTCCCCTCTCAATTTTTTTTAATTTTCCAAAAGAAGGAACAGAGAAGGGGGCCAGGTGAGGATATTCCCTCAGTGGCCCAGTTCTCTGTTCTTAACGCTACCTCGCTAACGCTGGAAATGGCGAATAGTTTGAAAAAAAAAAAAAAAAGAAAGTCTAAAGGTACAAAATATATTATTTTCCACCATGAAACTAATGGAAATTAGTGTAGAACTAGAAGTGTGCTTGCATAGAGAACAATTTATTTGAATGATCAGAGGAAGAACATGCACTGAGATTACACGCTGCAGGCTGTCACATGTTCCCTTGACATTTGCTGTCGTTGACTGATACTTGGAACTAACAGAATGTTTAGTCACATCACAAATTCATTCCAATGGGTACAACCTTATCAGACACAATTTTCAGTATAACAAAGTTTCGTGGACAGTTCTGTTACTTTCAAATTTTAGTCAGATGGGATCCAAAAGGCCTCTTAGTTAGAATGGGGTTTCACTGAATGCATGAATAATACTTGTGGTGCTATGGCACGTTTGGAATTATTTGGAATTTACTTTTACTCTCAATATGTCAATATGAACTAGGGCATGTGAAACGTTTGGCATAAACCATCAAAAGGTCTGTGGGGCCTGGATGTGGATTGGGAGCTGTGGTTTCGGTGCATTAGGCATGACAGCTACAGACTGAGTGTGAACAAATGTGGCCATTTTTGTCTGTTTTTATGGTGCTTCCTTGCTGAAGCTGGGGGTAGCAATGCTGTTTCCTGTGGGATGAGGTAGCACATCGACCCCGGTATAACACATCGTTCCAGTTCACTTATTCCTTGTACATGTCATTACACATGACAGCTTGAGACTGAGTGTGAATGAATGTAGCCTTTTTTGTCTGTTTTCCTGGGGCTACCTTGCTGAAGCAGGGTGTAGCGATGCTGTTTCCTGTGGTGCGGGGTAGCATGTTGACCCCAGTATACCACATCGTTCCAATTCACTCTATTTCTTGCATGCCTCTCACCCTCCTGTATGTTCAGGCCCCGATCACTCAAAATCTTCTTCCCTCCATCCTTCACCTCCAATTTGGTCTCCCACTTCTTTTTCCCTCCAAATTGTTTATGGAGAATGTACAGTATTATATAATATTGATTGGAGTCTAGATTTGTATCAGCATAGCTTATTATATGTTAATGATTATAACGCCATTGTTAGAAAAAGAAAAAGTAAGTGATTGATATTGCAGGTTGCTATGGCATCAATGCTAGATGACTCTTTGGAAACCCTGAAAGCATTTGATGCTAATATTCAAGAGCAACATGCATCAGTGAAGTCTCAAGTATTTGCTAAGTTGATCAACGGAATTCACACTGACTTTGCTGTCATTGTTTACAGGTGAGACTGAAGTTAGATCATAACTTATAATGGACTGTATTGAATTGGTTAAGTTAGAAAAAAAGATTCCTGAATACAAATGTGTAAGCATCCCTACATAATGTTTTTCATTTATTTTTGTTATTGCATAATCTTGTTTTACTTTGTCTTTATTCAAGTTTTCTTCTGTCAGTTATTAAGCATTTGATGTGCCTGCTGTGTTCCCAGCGTTCCCTTATACAGAAGAATTCGCATAAATTCAGGACTCAAAAACCTGGTTCCACATGAAAACCAGCTATTTTTGCTGTTGAAATGTGATTTGATAAAACAAGAATGTGTAGGGATACCCTTAGGAATGGCAGCTTCAGTTGTTTGTCACTCTGGACCCCAGTGTTTACATTGGCATATTGCATAATTTGCAGGCTTGTGGCTCATTGTATTTTATACTATTTGCCTCACGTTTGCCATTACAATGTTATCAAAAAGACCAGCAAATAGCCTTCTTTTCTCGTGATGCAAAATGCAAACACAATTTACTTTGAATTGAAATAAACATTGAATTATTACAAAGACTTTAACAAGGTACAGCCATGAGTTAGCATAGTGATGATCTTGGTCTCAGAACATGATTTATGTTTATGTTTTCAGGAAACAGAAAGAGAAAGTTATTTTTTTTTTTTTTTGCACAGTGATTCACCCAAGCATATGAGTATGCATAAAACTTTCCATCCCAACTCTTCGTTTGCTTTCACTTTTTGTCATTCTACACTCAATCTTTCCTAGTATTCCTTCACACACGTCTCCTTTCCAAGCTCTTTTACTCTCACCACTCTCTTCTCTGTGACATTGTCTCCTCTTTTTTGAAAATCTTTACAGATCTTCAACCTTGCCTCCACAAATAGATCAGACATCCCACCAACTGCCTCTCTCAGCACATGTTCATCCAAAAGTCTCTTTTTTAAGTACCTGTCTATTAATATGTAATCTGATAATGCCTTTTGACCATCTCTTCTACTCACATATGTATACTTGTGTATGTCTCTTTTTAAATCAGGTATTCCCAATTATCAATCTTTTTTTCAGTATGTTATTCCACAAGCGCTTCACCATTTCCATTTATAACACTGGATACCCTATGCACACCAATTATACCCTCAACTGCCACCATACTTACCTTTGCATTTAAATCACCCATCACTAATACCTGGTCTCGTGCTCCAAAACTGCCGACGCATTCAGGTGCTCCCAAACCACATGCCTCTCATGATCTTTCTTCTCATGGCCAGGTGCACAAACACCAATAATCACCCATTTCTTGCTATCCACTTTCAGTTTTACTTCCTTACACTCTGTCACACGGTCCTACATCTCCTGCTTTAGGAGTAGCAGTACTACTTTCTCAGCTTTTGTCTTCTCACCAACCCTTGACTTAAGTCCCAAGACATTTCCAAACCATTTTTCCCCTTTAACCTTAAGCTTCATTTCACTCAGAGCCAGAACATCCAGGTTTCTTTCCATAAACATTTTACTTATCTCTTTTTTCTTGTCATCTGGGTTACATCCACACACACTCAAGACACCCTAATCTGATCCTTCTCGGAGGATGAGCACTCCCCACTTGGCTCCTTCTGCTTCCTCTTTTAGAAATTGAAATACAGGTGAGTTGACTGAAAAAGTTGAATGGATAGCACTTTTGATGTGAGTAGGAATTTACATGGATGCCTTTGAGAAAGGAGGGGAATTCCATACACTTATGGAGATGAGGAAACATAGAGACGTGTCTCATATTCTGATCATTACCCATATCAGTATTAAGGAATAATTAGCAATGAAGAGTGCCCTTAAGGAGTTATTCACATTGATATATTTATTTTTGAACAACTTGTCAGTGATGTCATGTTTTAAAAAAGGAGGTTGGCTAGCTCAAAATCTCTCTAACTTTTGATCTGTTGAGTATTAAAAAGAGAGATATGTTTTTGGTAGTGCCCCACATAGAAGGATCCCAGAATATTGTAGGGGATGTTTTGTCTTAAATAAATCTAGTGTAGATGGAGTAAACTTTGGAATGGATCTTTTGCGAAAGGATTTATTTGTTAGATTTGTCTGCATAGAGGGCTTATCGAGAATTGCCAGTTTATATTTCTCATGGATTCATTTGTAGGTACAGTAGATTTGCTTTGGTTTTGGAGTCAACAAGGATGTTTCCAACTGTTTCTTAGATATACAGAGCCTTCTTTTGGTTGTTTTGAGCAAACTGGACCTTAACTCTGGTGAGCTGATGCCAATAGCTCCATGCCAAAGAATTTGTGGTTCTTGAAGTTGTTTGGGATATATGAAAATTCATTGGAGATTCCCATTTCAGAGCTCTTTTAGGTCGTTGGGTAATGTCCATGAGGTAGTTGCTAAGGTCTTGGGTATCTCACATTTTGATGTTTTGAGAAATCTTTATTCGTCATAGATTTTGTTCTCAGGGATCTAATTCGTTGATTCATTACAACAAGGGATCACTCTCGTGAGTTTATATGAGATGCCATGGACATTGTTCAGATGATTTGTGGCCTGAAAACAAACTTCTCACATATTCAGTGGCTGTCCATTAGCTATTTTTTCTTGTTTTTTCTTTCTTCAGTTTTTTAATGGAAGGTTAAACAATCATGGATGGATGTCCTCCCTGAGGCCAGGGTTAAATAAAGTATATATATATATATATATATATATATATATTTTTTTTTTTTTTTGCCGCTGTCTCCTGCGTTTGCGAGGTAGCGCAAGGAAACAGATGAAAGAAATGGCTCAACCCACCCCCATACACATGTATATACATACACGTCCACACATGCAAATATACACACCTATATATCTCAATGTACACATATATATACACACACAGACACATACATATATACCCATGCACACAATTCACACTGTCTGCCTTTATTCATTCCCATCGCCACCTTGCCACACATGGAGTATATAAAGTATATAAAGTATACATAAAGTATATAAAGGGCTTAAAAGATAGAGAAGTAAGGCAAGAAGAGATAAGATAATCTCAGAGTTTTAACAGAAGTGGAAATCTTGTCTTTTAAAAAGGGGAAGATTGTAGATGTTAGTAAAGATACATAGAAGTAATGAGCTTCACTACTTAGAAGTGCATGCAAAGAAGCAAACATCACAATAGCCAACCTTTGAGTTTTTAGTGGCTTATCAGAAAGCTTCTGGCTGGGGCACACAAGCAGTCAGCAATTTGGAGCAAGCATTTATATATATATGCAAGTTGGCCCTGGTAGAGCTAGAAAAGTTGGGATTTGATATCTGTTTATCTGGAGATGCTTTTTTTCATTTTGAGGTGGCTGTCTGTGGCATTTTCTCATTTGAGATAAAACTGCTTGGATGAAACTGGTTTGGGATTTGGATAAGGAAATGGGTTTGTTGCTGGCAAGGAGGTTTTGCAAGTATCATAGTTTTGGAAGATTCAGCATAGAAGACTTTCTTTGCAGGCCTGGTTACAAGGAAAAGGGTCAACAAGTTACATCTTAGGGGAGATAAATGCTTTTGTAAAATTTAAGTAGGAATAGATAACTTGTTAAGTTTTACCTCCAATTCATCATTTAAAAAAATGAAAAACTGACATTGTGTTATTAATGGGAAGGCCTTTTAAGATGGTGGCATGGAAGTTTTCGTTGGGGAGACATCATTTTCTTTGTCTTGTTTTGACGTTATGGCAGTATTTGAAGTACTGTGTATAGCTAAAGGTATGACTGAAAACTTTTTAACTAGCCTTGTGTTCTATTTTCAGAGGCAAGAATTTCACATGGAGTTCATAGAATTCAGGACTGTCCACAACTAGGAATTTACTGTTGAATGTTTTACATGAGGAAGTATCCTAAAATACTATTTATCATGTACATCTTTTAAAAACCATTGAATAGCAAGGTTAATCAGGACTTTTTCCAATAAATACTATATAGATTCTCTCTGCAGGAATATGGTGCCATGGGAAGATTAAGGCTTGATAAGACCTCAGCAAGAGAAGAGTCACTTAAATGTTTCTCTTAATGAGATGAGTGGCTTGGTGATACATTTGTTTTACAGACAGAGGCCTCAAATATTTTTCCTGGAAAGCAGATCTTCCTTTTATGTAGATGACTTTGGGAAGACTACGTTATGAAGGGAAAATGAGAATGTTTGTTTTAAAAATTAGCTTCATGTCTGTGAAAGGCATAATTAGACACTCACTTTTTCCTTAACCCATCATCAAATCAACCTTCCTTCGTAGAGGTTAGGTCACTTTATGATGGCTTTTACTGTTTGAGACTAACAATGTGGCAACTGGTTTGAGGGGATTTTGCTGGCTGTGCATTGATCATGATGTGTCCCAATTAAGTTTATATGTTCCTCTGATCAATCAAACTTGATCTGATAACTTAGGGGAAACACATGGTGAAATGCAAGTGAGAGAATTTGATTAAGGACATTTATAGACTCAATACAGAATAGTTTTGTGAAGAAATGTGTAGATTTTCATAATCCATGTTATTTCAGATGAACCTATTATATTTATAAAAAATATGCCCACTGCAGATTAATGACTGATGATTCATTGTCTTTCAGGAACCGCATGTTTGTGGTAGTCACTCAGTGTGGGAAGATCGGCAACTTATATAGTGTTTGTCGGGAATCTATGCAGAAGAACGGTATTATTTCTGCAAGCTCTCTATTCATATTTGACATCAAGTGAGTCATAAAATAATTTTAGTCTGATTTTACATTGTTTATGTGTATATATATATATATATATATATATATATATTCCGCCAATCCTCATACATACATTAAATAACCTTACCAACCAGTCAACAATACAGTCACCCCCTTTTTTAATAAATTCCACTGCAATACCATCCAAACCTGCTGCCTTGCCGGCTTTCATCTTCCGCAAAGCTTTTACTACCTCTTCTCTGTTTACCAAATCATTTTCCCTAACCCTCTCACTTTGCACACCACCTCGACCCAAACACCCTATATCTGCTACTCTGTCATCAGACACATTCAACAAACCTTTAAAATACTCATTCCATCTCCTTCTCACATCACCACTACTTGTTATCACCTCCCCATTTACGCCCTTCACTGAAGTTCCCATTTGCTCCCTTGTCTTACGCACCCTATTTACCTCCTTCCAGAACATCTTTTTATTCTCCCTAAAATTTACTGATAGTCTCTCACCCCAACTCTCATTTGCCCTTTTTTTCACCTCTTGCACCTTTCTCTTGACCTCCTGTCTCTTTCTTTTATACTTCTCCCACTCAATTGCATAGTGCCATTGTACAAAGGCAAAGGGGATAAGAGTGAGTGCTCAAATTACAGAGGTATAAGTTTGTTGAGTATTCCTGGTAAATTATATGGGAGGGTATTGATTGAAAGGGTGAAGGCATGTACAGAGCATCAGATTGGGGAAGAGCAGTGTGGTTTCAGAAGTGGTAGAGGATGTGTGGATCAGGTGTTTGCTTTGAAGAATGTATGTGAGAAATACTTAGAAAAGCAAATGGATTTGTATGTAGCATATATGGATCTGGAGAAGGCATATGATAGAGTTGATAGAGATGCTCTGTGGAAGGTATTAAGAATATATGGTGTGGGAGGCAAGTTGTTAGAAGCAGTGAAAAGTTTTTATCGAGGATGTAAGGCATGTGTACGTGTAGGAAGAGAGGAAAGTGATTGGTTCTCAGTGAATGTAGGTTTGCGGCAGGGGTGTGTGATGTCTCCATGGTTGTTTAATTTGTTTATGGATGGGGTTGTTAGGGAGGTAAATGCAAGAGTCTTGGAAAGAGGGGCAAGTATGAAGTCTGTTGGGGATGAGAGAGCTTGGGAAGTGAGTCAGTTGTTGTTCGCTGATGATACAGCGCTGGTGGCGGATTCATGTGAGAAACTGCAGAAGCTGGTGACGGAGTTTGGTAAAGTGTGTGGAAGAAGAAAGTTAAGAGTAAATGTGAATAAGAGCAAGGTTATTAGGTACAGTAGGGTTGAGGGTCAAGTCAATTGGGAGGTGAGTTTGAATGGTGAAAAACTGGAGGAAGTGAAGTGTTTTAGATATCTGGGAGTGGATCTGTCAGCGGATGGAACCATGGAAGCGGAAGTGGATCATAGGGTGGGGGAGGGGGCGAAAATTTTGGGAGCCTTGAAAAATGTGTGGAAGTCGAGAACATTATCCCGGAAAGCAAAAATGGGTATGTTTGAAGGAATAGTAGTTCCAACAATGTTGTATGGTTGCGAGGCGTGGGCTATGGATAGAGTTGTGCGCAGGAGGATGGATGTGCTGGAAATGAGATGTTTGAGGACAATGTGTGGTGTGAGGTGGTTTGATCGAGTAAGTAACGTAAGGGTAAGAGAGATGTGTGGAAATAAAAAGAGCGTGGTTGAGAGAGCAGAAGAGGGTGTTTTGAAATGGTTTGGGCACATGGAGAGAATGAGTGAGGAAAGATTGACCAAGAGGATATATGTGTCGGAGGTGGAGGGAACGAGGAGAAGAGGGAGACCAAATTGGAGGTGGAAAGATGGAGTGAAAAAGATTTTGTGTGATCGGGGCCTGAACATGCAGGAGGGTGAGAGGAGGGCAAGGAATAGAGTGAATTGGAGCGATGTGGTATACAGGGGTTGACGTGCTGTCAGTGGATTGAATCAAGGCATGTGAAGCGTCCGGGGTAAACCATGGAAAGCTGTGTAGGTATGTATATTTGTGTGTGTGGACGTGTGTATGTACATGTGTATGGGGGGGGTTGGGGAATTTCTTTCGTCTGTTTCCTTGCGCTACCTCGCAAACGCGGGAAACAGCGACAAAGTATAAAAAAAAAAAAAAAAAATATATATATATATATATGGCGAATAGTTTGAAAAAAAAGAAAATATATATATATATATATATATATATATATATATATATATATATATATATATATATATATTTTTTTTTTTTTTTTTTTTTTTTAAACTATTCGCCATTTCCCGCGTTAGCGAGGTAGCGTTAGGAACAGAGGACTGGGCCTTTTTTGGAATATCCTCACCTGGCCCCCTCTGTTCCTTCTTTTGGAAAATTTAAAAAAAAAAGAGAGGGGAGGATTTCCAGCCCCCTGCTCCCTCCCCTTTTAGTCGCCTTCTACGACACGCAGGGAATACGTGGGAAGTATTCTTAATCCCCTATCCCCAGGGATAATATATATATATATATATATATATATATATATATATATATATATATATATATATATATATGCTCTTTAAGGAGGTAAATAAAGTGCGTAAGACAAGGGAGCAAATGGGAACTTCAGTTAAGGGCGCAAATGGGGAGGTGATAACAAGTAGTGATGATGTGAGAAGGAGATGGAGTGAGTATTTTGAAGGTTTGTTGAATGTGTTTGATGATAGAGTGGCAGATATAGGGTGTTTTGGTCGAGGTGGTGTGCAAAGTGAGAGGGTTAGGGAAAATGATTTGGTAAACAGAGAAGAGGTAGTAAAAGCTTTGCGGAAGATGAAAGCCGGCAAGGCAGCAGGTTTGGATGGTATTGCAGTGGAATTTATTGAAAAAGGGGGTGACTGTATTATTGACTGGTTGGTAAGGTTATTTAATGTCTGTATGACTCATGGTGAGGTGCCTGAGGATTGGCGGAATGCGTGCATAGTGCCATTGTGCAAAGGGGATAAAAGTGAGTGCTCAAATTTCAGAGGTATAAGTTTGTTGAGTATTCCTGGTAAATTATATGGGAGGGTATTGATTGAGAGGGTGAAGGCATGTACAGAGCATCAGATTGGGGAAGAGCAGTATGGTTTCAGAAGTGGTAGAGGATGTGTGGATCAGGTGTTTGCTTTGAAGAATGTATGTGAGAAATACTTAGAAAAGCAAATGGATTTGTATGTAGCATTTATGGATCTGGAGAAGGCATATGATAGAGTTGATAGAGATGCTCTGTGGAAGGTATTAAGAATATATGGTGTGGGAGGCAAGTTGTTAGAAGCAGTGAAAAGTTTTTAACGAGGATGTAAGGCATGTGTACGTGTAGGAAGAGAGGAAAGTGATTGGTTCTCAGTGAATGTAGGTTTGCAGCAGGGGTGTGTGATGTCTCCATGGTTGTTTAATTTGTTTATGGATGGGGTTGTTAGGGAGGTGAATGCAAGAGTTTTGGAAAGAGGGGCAAGTATGAAGTCTGTTGGGGATGAGAGAGCTTGGGAAGTGAGTCAGTTGTTGTTCGCTGATGATACAGCGCTGGTGGCTGATTCATGTGAGAAGCTGCAGAAGCTGGTGACTGAGTTTGGTAAAATGTGTGAAAGAAGAAAGTTAAGAGTGAATGTGAATAAGAGCAAGGTTATTAGGTACAGTAGGGTTGAGGGTCAAGTCAATTGGGATGTAAGTTTGAATGGAGAAAAACTGGAGGAAGTAAAGTGTTTTAGATATCTGAGAGTGGATCTGGCAGCGGATGGAACCATGGAAGCGGAAGTGGATCATAGGGTGGGGGAGGGGGCGAAAATTCTGGGAGCCTTGAAGAATGTGTGGAAGTCGAGAACATTATCTCGGAAAGCAAAAATGGGTATGTTTGAAGGAATAGTGGTTCCAACAATGTTGTATGGTTGCGAGGCGTGGGCTATGGATAGAGTTGTACACAGGAGGATGAATGTGCTGGAAATGAGATGTTTGAGGACAATGTGTGGTGTGAGGTGGTTTGATCGAGTAAGTAACGTAAGGGTAAGAGAGATGTGTGGAAATAAAAAGAGCGTGGTTGAGAGAGCAGAAGAGGGTGTTTTGAAATGGTTTGGGCACATGGAGAGAATGAGTGAGGAAAGATTGACCAAGAGGATATATGTGTCGGAGGTGGAGGGAATGAGGAGAAGTGGGAGACCAAATTGGAGGTGGAAAGATGGAGTGAAAAAGATTTTGTGTGATCGGGGCCTGAACATGCAGGAGGGTGAAAGGAGGGCAAGAAATAGAGTGAATTGGATCGATGTGGTATACCGGGGTTGACGTGCTGTCAATGGATTGAATCAGGGCATGTGAAGCGTCTGGGGTAAACCATGGAAAGCTGTGTAGGTATGTATATTTGCGTGTGTGGATGTATGTATATACATGTGTATGGGGGTGGGTTGGGCCATTTCTTTCGTCTGTTTCCTTGCATTCCCTCGCAAACGCGGGAGACAGCGACAAAGCAAAAAAATATATATATATATATATATATATATATATATTATCCCTGGGGATAGGGGATTAAGAATACATCCCATGTATTCCCTGCGTGTCGTAGAAGGCGACTAAAAGGGGAGGGAGCGGGGGGCTGGAATCCTCCCCTCTCTCTTTTTTTTTTTCCAAAAGAAGGAACAAAGGGGGCCAGGTGAGGATATTCCAAAAAAGGCCCAGTCCTCTGTTCTTAACGCTACCTCACTATCGCGGGAAATGGCGAATAGTATGAAAAAAAAAAAAAAAAAAAAAAAAAAAAATATATATATATATATATATATATATATATATATATATATATATATATATATATATATATATATATATATATATATATATTTCATGTGTGGCAGGGTGGCGACGGGAATGAATAAGGGCAGACAGTGTGAATTATGTACACGTGTATATATGTATATGTGCTGTGTGTGGACGTGTATGTATATACATGTGCATGTGGATGGGTTGGGCCATTCTTTCGTCTGTTTCCTTGTGCCACCTCGCTAATGTGGGAGACAGCGACAAAGTATAATAAATAAAATATATATTTTTCTCATTTTTTATTTGCCCATCCTTTGTTGGAAAAATCCTGTAAGCCTGAAAGAATTCCCTGGATTCCAATGGTCAGAACTCCAATGAGTAAACTGCCTCTCACTCATTGGTAAACTGTTTTACCAGTGGAGGTGTCCTCTTGACTTTTAAGTGACCTCACATTTGTTGTGATGTCACTATCTCGTCTCAGTCAGGGCAAGAACTGGCTTGTTATTTTTCATTTTTTATTTTAGTGGCCTAAAAACTGACAGTGATCCAGCAAAAACTGAAAATGTTTTCTAGATCTCTGGACTTTAGATGCCTTGAAATTTATGATAGATACAGAATAAGTATTTGCATCAAAATTTGGGAAAATATGTGAAAATTGTTAATGGTACACAATGGTACACAATTGCACTTAACTTCATCAGGAAACAGCTTTGGTCATTATTCATTATTAAGGCATATGAGTACCAATATACATCTCATAATGATGATATTTATACAAGAAGTAAAGGATCCATATGGAAAAGAGAAATATGTAGTGAAAAATAAAGGTTGTAATTTTGCCGTGGTTTTTATTTTTAACTTCTAAATTGTAATAATGATAATAAGAAATACAGTATTATGTTCATAGTGAAATATTTATATCTGAATGTAATGAACTATCATAGATATAAGAAGATAATGGAGAGACCAAATTGGAGAGGGGAAGATGCAGTGAAAAAGGTATTGAGCAATCGGGACCTGAACATGCAGGAGGGTGAAGGGTGTTCACAGGATAGAGTGGATTAATTTGGTTTACATGCTGTCAGTGGACTGAACCAGGGCATGTGAAGCATCCAGGGCAAACCATGGAAAAGTCATTAGGGACTGGTCGTGGATAGGGAGCTGTGGTTTTGGTGCATTACACAGGACAGCTAGAGACTTGAGTGTGAACGAATGTGGCCTTTTTTGTCTGTTTTCCTGGCGCTGCCTCGCTGAAGCAGGGGGTAGCGATGCTATTTCCTGTGTGGTAGGGTAGCAACAGGAATGGATGAAGGCAAGCAAGTATGGATATGTACATGTGTATTTATGTATATGTATTTGTATGTATATGTATGTATGTATATGTTGATATGTATATGTATGTATGTATATGTTGATATGTATATGTATGTATATGTTGATATGTATATGTATGTATATGTGCATGTATATGTATGTGTATGGGCATTTATGTATATATTTGTGTATATGAGTGGGTGGGCCATTCTTTGTCTGTTTCCTGGTACTACCTCGCTGATGTAGGAAACAGCGATTAAGTAAAATTGTAATGATGATAATAATGATATTTTTTTATTACACTTAACCGCGTCTCTCGCGTTAGTGAGGTAGTGCAAGAAAACAGATGAAAGAATGGCCCAGCCCACCCACGTACACATGTATATTCATAAACACCCATGTACGCACATATACATACCTATACATTTCAATGTATGCATACATATACATACACAGACATATGCATATCTACACATGTACATATTCATACTTGCTGCCTTCATCCATTCCTGTCGCCACTCCGCCATCCCCGTGAGGCAGCGCTAGGAAAAGACAAAAAAGGCCACATTCGTTCACACTCAGTCTCTAGCTGTCTCTAGCTCCCTTTCCATGTCCAGGCCCAACAAAGCTTTCATTGGTTTACCCCAGATGCTTCACATGCCCTGGTTCAATCCACTGACTGCACATCGATCCCGGTATACCACATCATTACAATTCACTCTATTCCTTGCATGCCTTTCACCCTCCTGTATGTTCATATTTCATATTTGATTGCTATTTTGCATTAGTAAGGTAGCCCCAGGAACAGACAAAGAAATGCCACATTTGCTCATCTATTATCTATCTGTAGCGTGTAATTCACCGAGACCACAGCTCCCTATCCATGACCAGGCCCCACTGACTATTCCATTGTTTGCCTTGGATGCTTCACATGCCCTGATTCAGTCCATTGATAGCACGTAGACCTAATTAAACTTCATTGTTCCAATTCACTCTATTTGGTGAGTGCCTTTCACCCTTCTGCATGTTCAGGTCCTGATTGCTTAATCTTTTTCACTGCATCTTTCTCTCTCCAATTTGGTCTCTTCTTTCTCCTTGTTCCCTTCACATTTTTGTCAACCTTTTCCTACTCATTGTCTGAATATGTCCAAACCATTTTAGCACACCCTCTTCTGCTCTCTTAACCTCACTATTATTATTAGAACCACACATCTCTCTTCCCACAACTCCTGCAAAAATATTGAAACCTTTGTCATTTTTCGTTTGACTTGTGAAATTTTTAATGTGAAAAGTTGCTTTTTGCCATAGGTTTGAATTATGTATGCAATTTTTTTTATTTTCCAGTTGTGTCCTTGGGGTGGAATCAGAGGAAGCAGTACAGGCTGTTAGATTACTTGCCGAGAAATTAGACATCTCCCGTCCTTTACTGTTATCCCTCACACTTCCAGCACTAGACCACCCGACTGTCATCCAAATTGCTGAAGCCATACTCGAACACAAGTGTTGGTAGCTCCAAAAGCAGAGTAAGTTGATTAGTTTTGCTGAGGCGAAGAATTCCATGCATTATTAAATATTGACATTGACCTAAGGCCTGCAAGGTGATAAATGTATTGAAAATTCACCATCCATATCTCAATGATATTGAACTGATTATGCCACTTCAGCTTGTGGTTCTCTACCAGTTTTTAACCAAGGCTATTTAATCTGTTTTTAAGGTTAGGGTTAGTGAAGAAGGTAAATTTGATGGTCTTACAGACAGGGGCAGATCTGTAGCCTTTTGGGTAAGGGTAAGTCTGGGAAGTAAGTCAGTTTCTCTTTATTGATGACACAGTTTTAATGGCAAATTCATGTGGGAAACAGCAAAAGCTGGTTTCTTAATAAAGCTGCTCCCAAAACATTTGCCTCTCATGATCTTTCTTTTCATGGCCGGGTGCATAAGCACCAATATAATCACCTATTTCTCGCCATCCACTTTCAGTTTTACCCACATCAATACAGAATTTACTTCCTTACACTCTTTCACACACTCACACAACTCCTGCTTCAGGAGTAGTGTTACTCCTTCCTTAGCTCTTGTTTTCTTGCCAACCCCTGACTTTACTCCCAAGACATTTCCTAACTGTTTTTCCCCTTTACCGTTAAGCTTCCTTTCACTCAGAGCCAGATCACCCAGGTTTTTTCCTTGAACATACTGTCTCTCCTCTTTTCTCATCTTGGTTACATCCACACACATTCTGACACCCCAATCTGAGCCTTTGAGGAGGATGAACACTCCCTGCTTGGCTCCTTCTGTTTCCTTCTGTTGTTTGTTTTTCCTGGTGCTACCTTGCTGATGCAAGGGGTGGTGATGCTGTTTCCTGTGGGGCAGGATGGCATCAGGAATGGATTGAAGACAAGCAAATATGAATATGTACATGTATATATATGTATATGTATTTGTATTCCTATGAGTCCACGGGGAAAATGAAACACGAAAAGTTCTCAAGTGCACTTTTGTGTAATAATCACATCATCAGGGGAGACACAAGAGAGAAATATAACAGTCAGTTGATATACATCGAAGAGACGAGGCTAGGACGCCATTTGGTAAACACGTGTTTACTGTAAATCACTTGTTTACCAAATGGCGTCCTAGCCTCGTCTCTTTGATGTATATCAACTGACCGTTATATTTCTCTCTTGTGTCTCCCCTGATGATGTGATTATTACACGAAAGTGCACTTGGGAACTTTTTGTGTTTCATTTTCCCCGTGGACTCATAGGAATATCTTGATCACGCGCAAAATTGTGATCCTTTCCAACATGTATTTGTATGTGTATGTATATGTGTACATGTTGATATGTATATGTATGTATATGTATGTGCATGTGCGTAAATGTGTATATATGTGTATATAAGTGGATGGGTTTTTCTTCGTCTGTTTCCTGGCATTACCTTCCTGATGCAGGAAATGGCTATCAGGTATCAAAGACTAGATTTTATTCTAATACATATTCACCATTTCCTGCATCAGCGAGGTAGCGTTAAGAACAGAGGACTGACCCTAAGAGGTAAAATCCTCACTTGGCCTCTTCTCTGTTCTTTCAAGACTGGAGAGAAGGATTTCCAGCCCCCTCCCTCTCCTTCCCCTTTAAGCCGCCTTTTACGACAAGCAGGGAATACATGGAAAGTATTCTTTCTCCCCTATCCCCAGGGATAGATAAGATATGATAAATAGATATATATACTTACATACATAGTTTTTATTATTATTATTATACTTGATTGCCATTTCCTGCATCAGCTAGGTAGCACCAGGAAACATACCTTCATCCTCTCAATCAATACCCTCCCATACACTTTTTCAGGAATGCTCAACAAACTGATGCCACTGTAGTTTGAACACTAACCTTTATCCCCCTTTGCTTTTGCACATTGACAGTATACATTTATTTCACCAATGCTCAGGCACTTCACCATGATCCATACATACATAGATATATACTAATGAATATCTTTTCTTTTTCTTTCAAACTATTCGCCATTAAAAAAAAAACGAGAGGGGAGGATTTCCAGCCCCCCGCTCCCTCCCCTTTTAGTCGCCTTCTACGACACACAGGGAATACGTGGGAAGTATTCTTTCTCCCCTATCCCCAGGGATAGACAATATATGTAGCATAAATGAGATGGTCTTGATAAGGGCTTTTGGTT
This sequence comes from Panulirus ornatus, assembly GCF_036320965.1. NCBI lineage: Eukaryota > Metazoa > Arthropoda > Malacostraca > Decapoda > Palinuridae > Panulirus > Panulirus ornatus. Next base: position 43,403,269 of record NC_092230.1, on the reverse strand, counting down.
ACCTTTGTCATCTCATTTATATACATATGTGAAAAAGAAAAAGCCAGTATCAGGTGATTTCGGCATTTCATTTTCCTCCATTGTGACTTTTCTGTAGATAATACTTTTCCAGTCCAGCTTTTATCACTGATCTATGGCTTTCTACCTCCTGATTTACTCACTCATTAATAATTGGTTGTACCAAACCTGATGACTGTCTAATGAATCCTATGTTATCCACCAGTGGCTACATATGATAACTTAGCTTTTCCTTGTCTGCAGTAAGTTATAAGAGTGCTTATTAGGGGGGAGATAATAAGAGAGGTAAAAGATAAAAGAGATACAAGGAAGAGAGAAATAGAGAGAAAAGTGGGGAGATAGAGAGCCCCACGCCACAAGCCACAATACCCCAGGTCTGTGATGATTGCACATTTTAGTTTACACAGAAGAGAATATTGATATCTATACTTTTTTCCAGGATGGTGGCTCAGTATGGGCAGGCAGTGCTAGGGCCTCCTGGTAGTGGTAAGACTACTTATTGTCGAGCCATGGCATCTCTACTTCGCAGCCTTGGACGCAAAGTGTCCATAATTAATCTTGGTGAGTTATGTCATTAATGTTTCACTAAATATGATAGACTTTGGATCTCACAATTAATCATCATCTCCAACCAAGCCAGCAAAAAGCACCTACTCTGAGGACATGAAAGGAATCCCATGCCTATCCCTTCATGTTACACCCATATAAAGAACCATCTAAGACAAAACCACTCACCATCAACAGAAACCAGAGAACCAATCCGCACTAAATGACACTATTACATACCTAATTACTGAAAGACAAATTGAGAGTGGGCACTCCTTTCTTAACACTGAACTACAAGACCAACATTAACCACTTCTAGTGCACATGAAAGAAGATCCACACTTACCATGCTAATCCAGCCCTATTTCATGAGGCATTCGTAACTCATTCCATTGCATTTCCTTCTCCCAGAGAACACACAAACCTTCTCTTGTAACACTACTCATAAGTCAACCATAAGACAACCTCACCTCTAAACAGGACAGTCACGAAAAACTACACTACACTCATTTAACCATTCAACCATTAGGAGCATGCAGTGCCTACACTCCTATCCACTGCATGCTTTTCCCCCTTCTGAATATTTTAGAATCGCATGAAAAGCCTCTTTTACTCCATTCTTCTTTCTTCTTAGTTTTAATACTAACCAGGTGCTTGAACAGTTCTCTTGTCATGATATTTTGGTGTTATGGTTGGTACTTCGTTGAACCCTAAGTTTAGTTATTATGTACCATAGGACCCCTTTTAAGGGGCTCTTGCAGCTTTGAGTCTGTGCTTCACATGGGAGCAGAGCAAGATGGGTTCCCTTAGGGCGGCAAAGTCATCAGCGTTTTTGTACTCCTTTTCTCTCCACTGATGATGATGCAGGCTCATCAAAGGGGACATCGTGCTCACTGTGTTACTCTTTGCCAGTATTGTCTGTTAACACCCCTGAGTCCCTTTCACACAGAGTCATTTTGCTTGTTTCTTGCCAGGTTCTAGTTGTATTAGTGTTCTTTCACTGTCACCAGTTCTCTGAGCTTTGCATTTGTTTCATTAGTCATATATCTGACTAACTTTGAAACTTTTCTAAGTCTCTGTAAGTTGATACACACCATAAAAGGTAATCAGATGATTTGACATTTTATTGAATGAAAATACTTTTGATTTAGGAAATTAAAGAATTGATATATTTGTTCTTTTGCCTTCAGATCCTGCAAATGATACCCTCCCTTATGAAGCAGCAATAGATGTGAATGAATTAGTCAAGGTAGAAGAGGTGATGTCCACTCAGAAAATAGGGCCAAATGGTGCTTTTGTTTACTGCATGGAGCTATTAGAGGCAAACCTTACATGGCTCTTGGAAAAGATTAAGGCTCTTCATGGACAATATCTTATATTTGACTTACCTGGACAGGTAATTGTTTGATTTTCTCCAACTTGTGATTGTCTTTCTGATTATTTAAAACAAGATACCTCTCTTCCCACCATTTTTATATACTCAGTCAGAGCTTTGAAGAAAGCAAAATTTAGTGTAAAATGATTTGAAGTCACATGAAAGTGGCACAGTCTCTTAACCTTGGGTAACACTTTTTGGAATTTTTGACCAAAGAAATAGTAATTTAGATTTTTGTATTTTATTCACATGACAATTTTAGTTTTCCTTTTAGCCCATTCTGTCATTATTCAATTTTTTTTTTACAGATTTCATCCCTTTTTGTTGAGATTAGAATTTTTTTTTGAGTATGGTTCTACTGTCAAAGCTTCTTTAATTTTTTTTCATATTTCTACATTCCCCTGGAGTAAACTGGTAAATTTATTACATTAGGCAGCTTTCATTCATTTCATATTAGAAAGAGTTCTGTGGTAACAATTGTTATCTAGTTCATGAATGTGGTAATCATCATCACCTGGCATGAATATTTCACTTAAAAGGGGAAACGGAAGAAGGAGTCAAGCGGGGAGTGCTCATCCTCCTTGAAAGCTCAGACTGGGGTGTCTGAATGTGTGTGGATGTAACCATGATGAGAAGAAAGGAGAGATATGTAGTATGTTTGAGGAAAGAAACCTGTGTCACCTTGCATTGGATATGGGAAATTTATATTTGAAAAAGTGGATTTTTATTTTGTAAGAGTTTTTTCCAGCAGGATTTAAAGTATATTTTTATCTCTAATAGGTTGAATTGTATGCTCACTATACAGTGGTCAGTAACATCTTATCATCAGTAAATAAGGATGTTCAGCTATGTACAGTCTTCCTTGTGGATAGTCACCATGCTACTGATCCAGGTAATTTGATTTTGTCATGGAACATTGAGCATAGACTTTATTAATAACATTATTATGCTTTTTGTGATACTCCTTAAGTGAAAAATCACATGATGATGCTTTCTTAACCCTTTTGCTACATCTGAATGGACTCATCTGAATGAGTTACTTTTTCATTGTTTGCAGAAGTCTTATTCAACCCATGCCTTTCAAAATACATTTTCCTTCACTGTGGAGAATTCATCATCTTCCCAGAGATTTTCAAACAATTACAGTTTCTGTGAATAGTGCCATTTGTGAGTAATCTCACATACCTTGAGCATAAGCAAACACACCTGATTTCCCACTTGTCATGTGTCCCTTTACCTCCTAAACATTCCATTAATTCATCTTTTCCAACCATCAAAATTCACATTTTTCAAGGTGTTAGAAAAATGTATTTAACCTTATGCTTTCAAAGATATTCATGTATTTATATATTTATTATACTATGTTGCTGTTTCCCACATTAGCGAGGTAGCAAAAAGATAACTGAAAAATACATCTTAAGTGTTTTTCATCAATTACTCTCTCTATGATAATGTGTAAAAGTTTTGCAGATGTTTCAATACAATACACTTAAAAGAGTGAGAGTAAGGCCTAAGTGTCAGGTGAGTTACTACTGCCCCATTACATTGTTTATTTTACCTGCACCGAAATGATGATTACTGATTTGTATTTTTTTATCTAACATAAGAGATTTTGCTATAATTGGTTATTCATTGATAGTTCTTTTCATGATAGCAAAAGTATAAAAGTTTGAGGGAAGGGTGTGTGATGTCTCCATGGCTGTTTAATTTGTTTATGAATGGGTTTGTTAGGGAGGTGAATGCAAGAGTTTTGGAGAGAGGGGCAAGTATGCAGTCTGTTGTGGATGAGAGGGCATGGGAAGTGAGTCCGTTGTTATTTGCTGATGATACAGCGCTGATGGCTGATTCGGGTGAGAAACTGCAGAAGTTGGTGACTGAGTTTGGTAAAGTGTGTGAAGGAAAAAAGCTGAGAGTAAATGTGAATAAGAGCAAGGTTATTAGGTTCAGTAGGGCTGAGGGACAAGTCAGTTGGAAGGTAAGTTTGAATGGAGAAAGACTGGAGGAAGTGAAATGTTTTAGATTTCTAGGAGTGGATTTGGCAGCGTGTGGAACGATGGAAGCAGAAGTGAGTCACTGGGTGGGGGAGGGGGCAAAGGTTCTGGGAGCATTGAAGAATGTGTGGAAGGTGAGAACGTTATCTCAGAGAGCAAAAATGGGTATGTTTGAAGGAATAATGGTTCCAACAATGTTATATGGTTGTGAGGCATGGGCGATAGATAGGGTTGTGTGGAGGAGGGTGGATGTGTTGGAAATGAGATGTTTGAGGACAATATGTGGTGTGAGGCAGTTTGATCGAGTAAGTAATGAAAGGGTAAGAGATATTAGGGAGCAAAGTAAGAGTGGGAAGCCAAAAGAGGGGAGCTTTGAGATGAAAGCTTTGGAATTTTCAAGGGCAGCTTCATGTAGGATTCCACCAAATTTTTCAAGGATGATGATCACTCATTAGTAAGATAGGAAAGAATATCACCAGAGCACCTCATCCTGTGAAAGCCAGGAAAGAGTATCACCAGTGGATCTTGTTGTATGGAAGCCATACTGGAAATCAGAGAGAAGACTGTGGGATTTAAGATGTGTGAGGATATGGGAGTTGAAGGGTGATTCAATAATATCAAAGCAACAGGACGATAGTTATAAAGGTTTCAGCAGACACCCTTCCTAGGGATGGGATGGATCAACACATGCTTCTAGGAAGAGGAAAAGATGCAGTTTTTAAACAGAAACAGAACAGATGAGCAAGCACAGTTGCAGCTTCAGAGGCACACTCTTTTAGTACATGGGGATGGTTGCCATCAGGAACGTAAGCCTAGCTTGCGTTTAGAGAGCAGAGTGCTTTTTGGATAGTTGAAAAAGATTATGGGAAGGGGCATAGGATTAATAAGAGGAGCATCAGGGATTGAAGGAATGTTAGAGTCATTCAAGGCATAGTTAGAGGAGAAATGGTAACCAAAGAGAGTTGCTTTGTCTACTGGAGAGACAGCTGTAGTGATGTCAGAATGGAAAAGTAAAGAAAAGGTACAGTGACAAAAGTTGTTGGTGATACCCTTAGCTGAAGGCTACAAACACATAATAACGGATGACGAGGAGATGTTATCGCACTTCCTTTGAATAAAGGAATGCTTATCCTTGTGGATAACAGGAAATGGCAAGAAAACTTCTGTGAAGAAAATAAGTGAGGTTTGAGTAGGTATATGATGCTTGTAAAAAGATGGCAGGACTAGCCTGGTTTCCTGTATTGATGAGACAGAAAGTAAGACCAGCCATCATGACATTTTGGGTGCGGGATGGTTCCTGGCTCCACTTAAAACTCATTCTGTAAATATTCATCTTGTGGTGTTGCCCACCTTAAGTAAATATCTGTCTGAAGGCAATAAGGGATTAAATCCCATAAGTTTTATACATTTTATGTAAGTTTATATTTTTTCTTGGTAGCAGAAATGGCATGGGCAGTTGTGTACCCAAATTATGGGAATCATAGATGTGTTACTTTTTTATACATGTTAGCTGTATCCTGTGATAGCAAGGTAACACCAGGAACAGATGAAAAGTGGCTCCAATTACTCACATCAACTTTGTAGTTTTAATATATAATGCATTGAAACCATAGCCTCCTTTGTACATCTAGGTGCCACAGACCTTTCTGTGGTTTCCCTTAACTGCTATATATGCTGTGGTTTATCTCTTTGGTAGTGCATTGCCCCTTGCTCACTGCATCACTCCTTTCTAAATCCCATGCATGCCTTATACCTTCCTTCATGTTAAGGCCCTGCTACTGAAAGAACATATTCATTTTGTAAGTTTTGATGAAAAATGATGTGGAATCTTTGTCACATTGGTCTTTCAACCTATATTTCTCAATTTCAGATTTGTTTCCTTTTAACTGATTATTTCATTATTTAGGAAAGTACGTGTCTACTGTTCTGCTAACTTTAAACAGTATGCTGATGATGGGACTGCCTACCATCAATATACTTTCAAAGGTAAGTGTCTTTTTGATAAATTTTCCTGATTTGTGTGTCCATTATTCCAACCCAGTGCATGGGTAGTAGGAGATGCAGATGCTTCTCCAAAACTTTCAGGCTTTTCCTTGAAGATGCTAAAGAGCTATTTTCTTTCAAGTAAAGGAAATGATTCCATCTGTATTATAATGTGATAATCACTTAAGTAACATCAGATGAATTTAAGATTGTTATGTAGTCCCTAATTTTGCATGGCTTTCACATTTTGCTTTGATTTCCTTAGATACTAGGATTCTTACATTCATTCTTGCACTCCAATGCATTTTCATGTTTCATTTGAGTTAATGCAGTTAGTCATGCCTCCTTGATGTTCAGCCATTTGTTTTTCTTGTTCCTGAAACTTTTTTGCCTTTCCTCTTCAAATATCTTCACTTTTTCTCTTATTCCTTTCTAAGGAAAGCATATGATATGGTTACACATTTAGTATTGCCATCATACACAAGAACCAGAACCTTTATAAATTGTTTTCAGATACAGTTGCTGCTTCACCTACCTTACCAAGGTGGCCTCAGGAATGTATTAATAAGATTACATTCATTCTTGCACTCCAGTGCATTTTTATGTTTCATTCGAGTCAACTAGTTTGTCATGCCTCCTTGATATTCAGCCCATTGTTTTTTTCTTGTTAATCAAATTTTTTTCATACGTCTTCAAATTTCTTCACTTTTACTCTTAGTCCTTTTCAAGGACAGCATATGATGTGGTTAAACACAAGAAACATAACCTTTTTTATTTGTGTTCATACACAGTTCCTGCCCTAGTGAAGTTGCCTCAGGAACAGATTCACAATGGCCTCGGTTACACACATCCATACCCCACCTGTCATATATAATGTACCAAAAGCAGAGCCCACTATCCACTTGGGTTACCTTTACTTAAAAAGATATTGGATGAAAATACATGAATGTCTGCCAAGAAAATTGGAAGATAACTCAGTGCAGTCCTAGGAGAAATTAGATAAACACGGGATGATTGCAGAAACATATAGGAAAAGATTAGATTTATGGCTAAAGTTAGTCCCTCACGAACATAAAGTGATTAACAGAAGCTCTAGAGCTTTGGGAAACAGTGTTAATAAACAAACAAGACATAAAGTTAGAGCCATGTTGTAGCCCCATCTCTCCAGCAAAAGTTCATCATAGGTACTTGTAGGTAAATACATCATATGTCCAAACTGTATCAGCACACCCTGGTCAGCTCGCTTATTCAGAATGTTCTTACTATCACACTTCTTTATAGTGTCATTCCATAAATGATCAACCCCTTTCGCATCACATATTGTTCCAGATACTGTATTTCATTTCCAACACATCCACTGTTGTCTGTTCTTATCGTGTTCAGGGACCAAGACTTGTGTCCATACCACATTGTCAGGACTACTGTACTTTCTAATATACCCATCTTTTTCTTAACAGACAATGACTTCTGCCTCTTTTAGTCGCTTTCTGTGACACATGGGGAATATGTGGGAAGTACTCTGTCTCCCCTATCTCTTAGCTTCGTCTCTTCGATGTATATCAACTGACTTATATTTCTCTTGTATCTCCCCTGATGATATGATTATTACACGAAAGTGCTCTTGGGAACTTATCATGTTTCATTTTCCCTGTGGACTGTTTCCCGTGTTTGCGAGGTAGCGCAAGGAAACAGACGAAAGAAATGGCCCAACCCACCCCCATACACATGTATATACATACACGTCCACACACGCAAATATACATACCTACACAGCTTTCCATGGTTTACCCCAGACGCTTCACATGCCCTGATTCAATCCACTGACAGCACGTCAACCCCGGTATACCACATCGATCCAATTCACTCTATTCCTTGCCCTCCTTTCACCCTCCTGCATGTTCAGGCCCCGGTCACACAAAATCTTTTTCACTCCATCTTTCCACCTCCAATTTGGTCTCCCACTTCTCCTCGTTCCCTCCACCTCCGACACATATATCCTCTTGGTCAATCTTTCCTCACTCATTCTCTCCATGTGCCCAGACCATTTCAAAACACCCTCTTCTGCTCTCTCAACCACGCTCTTTTTATTTCCACACATCTCTCTTACCCTTACGTTACTCGATCAAACCACCTCACACCACACATTGTCCTCAAACATCTCATTTCCAGCACATCCACCCTCCTGCGCACAACTCTATCCATAGCCCACGCCTCGCAACCATACAAAATTGAAGGAATAGTGGTTCCAACGTATATATGTATATCTACTTATACATACATATACATGGACAAACATATACATATATACACATGTATAAATTCATACTTGCTTGCTATCATCCATTCCTGGCGCTACCCTGCCCCACTGGAAACAGTCTCACTACCCCCCTGCTTCAGTGAGGTAGCGTCTGGAAAGCGGACAAAAAAGGCCACATTCGTGTGTGTGTGTGTGTGCATGAGTGGATGGGCCATTCTTCATCTGTTTCCTGGTGCTACCTTACTAATGCAGGAAACAATAATCAAGTTTAATAATGAAGATATTGAGTGCATTATATGCTAATGGATAGATATTATTGTCTTAACCAGACTTCCTTCTTGTATGTCAATAAACAGGTGGATTCTGTTGAGAAGTATGGAAACCTAGACATGGGATTAGAATTTTACACTGATGTAATGGACTTGGACTTGTTGCTGGATTATATGGATGACACACCAATGATAAAGAAATATTGGAAGTTGAATAAAGCCATAGCACATGTCATCACTGATTATTCCCTTGTATCGTTCCTTCCATTGAGTGTTGAGAGCCGGTCCACACTCCTTGCTGTTATGAAGGTAAGCTGGCTTGTATTTTGTTTAGTTTTTTTGGAGGTTTAGAGTGCAGCCCCACTAGTGCTCCATAGCTCTTATGTAGAATTCATTTAAACAAGGATTACATAGACATTCTTTCAGGTGCCTAGTAATGATAGACCTCCTACTTGTAATGAAAACACGTTAGTTGATATCTAAGGGAACACATACTAAACAAGGATTTACCACATTGCACAAGCCTGGCAGTAGATGGCATCAACCCACCTTTCACCTCTACATCCTTGCAAATGGCTGCATAACATTTTCTCAGGTGGTTGTTCTTACCAAAAAAAGTGAAAACTCATACTGGTGGAGGAGAAATGTTAGTACAGTGTTTCCCAAACTGGGGGATTTGCCCTTCTTGGGGGGCCATGAGGTGGATGGGGGTAAGTCATGTGCTAAGAATTAAAGTTTTTGTTTAAAAGGTTATTAAGGAAACTCTGAATTTATGTCATTCAAGAGCAATCTCTCTCTGATTATACTTTCCACACATCCTTATAAAACCAGAGTTTAGCAGTCAATCCTATCCATTCTCTATTCAGTACATCTCGTGCATCTTTTACACATCTTGGATACCACCCTGACACACCGCTTGTCTCTCATAACACTACCACCCAATAATCTTCCCTTACCTTCAGGTATATTCATGTTTATCTCATGGTTCTCAGAGTGTGTTTTAGTCTTTTTTTTTTTCTCTTGATTTTTATTTTCTTATGGATTTTACTTGCAGCTTTGGCATTATGTGCAATACCCAGTCATGGCCCCATGAGAAAGCTTATCATTTCTCATTTAACCACCTTCTACTTAGGTGTGTGATGTGGTGTCTGACCATGTGGTGTGGCACCTGACTTTGTACCTTCTGACATTGATTAAACTTATCCACCCAGCCTGTATTAAGGTTGATAAATGATGCTTTGTCAAAGGTATTACAAACATATGGTGTCGGAGGAAAGCTACTGGAAGCAGGGAGGTTTGTATGGAGAGAGTAAAGTGTGTGTGCGAGTAGGAAAAGAGGAGGGTGAGTGGTTCCAGGTGAGGGTGGGTTGCAGTAGGGGTGTATGATGTTACCATTGCTTGTCAGCTATTTGATGATACAATGATAATAAGAATATGAATAATACAATAAAATGTGTGTTTGTGAATTTTTATGCCTAAGTGTCTTTTTTACCCTATGAACAACTGAATAATAACTTCTACTTCGCACATCTACTTCAGCAGTTATCCATAATGTAGTCTTTATGTATATGTAATTCTCTTCACCTAACTTCTGCAGTGTTCTTATTTTTCTAGGCAGTGGACAAAGCAAATGGTTATATTTATGGAAGTGGAGAGGAACGGAATATACAATGGTTGTTGTCTTGTGCTGTTGGTGCAGAGTGGGAACATGATCGCATAGGTGCTGCACGTGATGACTTCATTGGAAACAGCAAGGGGTCAGATGAAGAGTCGATCTTGAAGATGATAGCAGAGCAGAATAAGAATAAAATTTGAAAAGCACTGAAATCTTCATTTGATTTGATACAAAAATTTTTGGTAAAGTAAGGCTTTATTTCTTAGGTTTTTGATTTTTCACTGTGAAATAAAAATCTAGAAACCTGTAAGATGTCCCAAATTATATTTCTGCATTTTTTGCCGTAATATTGAAAATTTCTTTGACAAGATGCACAGATCAGCTGCATATGTTCAGTCACTTATAGGTTGTATCACAAATATTGTTTTCTGTCATCCCATTTTTTTTCATTTCCATCTTTTGCTTAATTATATATGTGATAAAAACAGTGTGGTAACTTCATTTTTGTAACATGCATAAGTCAGAGGAATTCATATATGCCTTGAATGTTGGGTTTTAGTAGGAGATTGTTGGTAGATTCGGAGTGACCAAGCATTTTTTTTTAGCAGCTTTTTTATTCATTTTTGAAGTGAATGAGATCTTTTCTTTGTTTGTTCCAGTTGCTGCCTCACTAACACAGGAAACTGTGCAAGTATGAAAGAAAGAAATTTTTGAAAATCGTTGTGGATGCCTGTATTTGACATGCTTAATAAAGATATGGTAGGTCTAATTGTTTTATTGCAGTTAATTAGCCTTGTTAACTCTTGGAATAGCTTAGGATTTTTTTTACCTGCTTGCCTTTCCCACTTTAAACATGAGTGCAGCACAGGTTAACTACCTTAATTTAGCGTGATCTGTTCACCCTGGAAACCATTTTGTAGGAGATGGTAGTGAGAATGTAGAGAAGAAACCCCTTACTTGCTTTTGATACTTAAAACAATGACCCAGATCCATGAACTTTTTACTTTATTTTGTAATATTTTTTTGTATTTAAAATTTTGTTGAAAATCATACCATATTTACTGATTATGGTGCTGAAAAAGGATATAGGGTCTAAAATTTGTATATCAGGTAGGAAGTAAAGTTAACCCTTAGGTAATTTGGAAATGTTACTCAATGAGTTGCAGTGTTAATTCTGGGTATCATTTTCAGATGGTATTAAAGGGGTAGGGGATGAATAGAACTACCCACACATCTCCAGCACGTCATAGATGGGGACAAAGAGGGGTGGGAGCAGAAGTTAGGAAATCCTCTCATCCTGTAACATCACTTTCCGAAAGTGGGAACAAAAGAAGCCAAGATAGGATTTTTCCCCAAAAGCTCATTCATGTTCCTGATGCTGCCTTATGAAGGTGGGAAAGGTAAGTGTGTATGAAAGAAAGAAATGAAGAAATGAAATGATAACCATTGACATGATTAGGACTGTTTATAATTCAAATTATTTCTCTGAGCCCCTTTCTCAAAAACAACTCATGTTTCCAGTTCAAAGGTGATGAACATGCTTATTCCAGTGTCACCACTTGTTTCATGCCTTGAGGACCTTAAGCCACAAACTTTGATGTTAACTGGCTCAAGGTCTGTCTTCCAACCACAATCTTTCTTTGTTTTACATGATGATCCCCTAATTCTATAGTTTTTTCTTTCTTCGACTATCTGAACTCTTGCCATGAGACTGAAATATTCTCTCACCCACAAGCTGAGATCTTATACCTAGGGGATTTCAACCTTCACCATGAGGAATGGTTGAATTTCTCTCATGTGGATGGAGGGGGGGGATTGAAGCCCTCACATTCTCCATTCTCACTGATAGAGCAAATTATTACCCACCCCACCATTATTCCTGACTGCTTTGACCACTCTTAATATTCTAGATCTAGATCTTTTTCACCTCTCATCCCTCATGCTGTAACTATACTATCTTCACCTCATTTGGATCATCTGACCACACTCTTATAAATGTATGTACTTTAATGGCACTTCCCCCTCCAGTAGCCTCTTTTAAATGTAATATTGGCATCTCTACAAAGCTGACCAGAATGACTTGAGAAAATTCTTTTCTGACTTTCTCTGGGTATATTCCTGTTTTGTATGTGGTGATGCATCTGTCTCCAACAAACGCATAGCAGAGTTTATTTTTGTGGGAATGTAAGGATTTATCCCTTCTTCCTCCAATCCTTGGTTCAATCATTCCTTTTCTGAGGCCACTCAAACTAGGGATTAGGCATATTAGGCTTGGAAAAACTCTCCTTCCTCTGACTACCATTTAGTATTTAATATGCCTGTAGTCATTGCAAGTTTGTTATCCATTGATTCATTTTTTCATTTATTTTGCTTTGTCGCTGTCTCCCGCGTTAGCGAGGTAGCGCAAGGAAACAGACGAAAGATTGGCCCAACCCACCCACATACACATGTATATACATACACATACACACATGCAAATATACATACCTATACATCTCAATGTACACATATATATATACACACACAGACATATACATATATGCACATGTACATAATTCATACTGTCTGCCTTTATTTATTCCCATCGCCACCCCGCCCCACATGGAATAACGACCCCCTCCCCCCTCATGTGTGCGAGGTAGCGCTAGGAAAAGACAACAAAGGCCCCATTCGTTGACACTCAGTTTCTAGCTGTCATGTAATAATGCACCAAAACCACAGCTCCCTTTCCACATCCAGGCCCCACAGGAGTGTTATCCATGCACTCCTATATTCAAAGGAATATGACAAACTCTTCATTCACAGATAGGTTTTTCTGGTCTTTATCTAAGGGTGTTGCTAACAACTTCTGTTGCTTCACCTTTCCGTTTCAACAGTACCATATCTGCCTCTCCTCTAGACAGAGCAATCTCTTTGGTTGTTTTCTTCACAAACTTTACCTTTCATGGCTGTAATAATTTCTTACACCTTGATGCTCCTCTTACTAATTCTGTGCCCCTCCCCATAATCTCATTTTGAACCGTCTGAAAAGTGCTTCTATCTTTAGACATAAAGCAAGGCTCACAGTCCTGATAGCATCCATCCCTTTGCAGTGAAGGAGTGTGCCTCCAAACTTGCACCTGTGCTTACAGTTGCTTGTCTGTTTCATTTTAGTTTAAAAACCAGAACTTTTTCCTTCTTGGAAGTATGCATTAGAACATTCCATCCTTAAGAAGATAGACTGTTCTTAACCCCCTTACTATCACTCTGTTGCTTTGACATCTACCATTGCCAAAGTCTGAATCCCTCCACAACTCCCATATCCTCAGACATATTTTATATATGAAATGGCACCCCCCTCCGCCGTATGCACGTGAGGTAGCACTAGGAAAAGACAACAAAAGCCACATTTGCTCCTACTCAGTCTCTTGCTGTCATGTGTAATGCAGTAAAATCACAGCTTCCTTGCCACATCCAGGCCCCACAGAACTTTCCATGGTTTACCCCAGACACTTCACATGCCCTAGTTCAATCTATTGACAGCACATCGACCCCAGTATACTACATTGTTCCAGTTCACTCTGTTACTTGCACGTCTTTCACCCTCCTGTATGTTCAGGTCCCAATCACTCAAAATCTTTTTCAGTCCATCCTTCCACCTCCAATTTGGTTTCCCACTTCTCCTCGTCCCTTCCACCTCTGACACATATATCCTCTTTGTCAATCTTTGTATATTTTTTTTCTATTATTATTATTTTGCTTTGTCGCTGTCTCCCGCGTCAGCGAGGTAGCGCAAGGAAACAGATGAAAGAATGGCCCAACCCACCCACATACACATGTATATACATACATGTCCACACACGCAAATATACATACCTATACATTTCAGTGTATACATATATATATACCCACACAGACATATACATATATACACATGTACATAATTCATACTGACTGCCTTTATTCATTCCCATTGCCACCTCGCCACACATGAAATAACAAACCCCTCCCCCCTCATGTGTGCGAGGTAGCGCTAGGAAAAGACAACAAAGGCCCCATTCGTTCACACTCAGTCTCTAGCTGTCATGTAATAATGCACCGAAACCACAGCTCCCTTTCCACATCCAGGCCCCACAGAACTTTCCATGGTTTACCCCAGACGCTTCACATGCCCTGGTTCAATCCATTGACAGCATGTCGACCCCAGTATACCACATCGTTCCAATTCACTTTATTCCTTGCGCCCCTTTCACCCTCCTGCATGTTCAGGCCCCGATCACTCAAAATCTTTTTCACTCCAACTTTCCACCTCCAATTTGGTCTCCCACTTCTCCTCGTTCTCTCCACCTCTGACACATATATCCTCTCGCTCAATCTTTCCTCACTCATTCTCTCCATGTGACCAAACCATTTCAAAACACCCTCTTCTGCTCTTTCAACCACACTCTTTTTATTACCACACATCTCTCTTACCCTATTATTACTTACTCGATCAAACCACCTCACACCACATATTGTCCTCAAACATCTCATTTCCAGCACATCCACCCTCCTGCGCACAACTCTATCCATAGCCCACGCCTCGCAACCATACAACATTGTTGGAACCACTATTCCTTCAAACATACCCATTTTTGCTTTCCGAGATAATGTTCTCGACTTCCACACATTCTTCAAGGCTCCCAGAATTTTCACCCCCTCCCCCACCATATGATTCACTTCCATTTCCATGGTTCCATCCACTGCCAAATCCACTCCCAGATATCTAAAACACTTTACTTCCTCCAGTTTTTCTCCATTCAAACTTACCTCCCAATTGACTTGACCCTCAACCCTACTGTACCTAATAACCTTGCTCTTATTCACATTTACTCTCAACTTTCTTCTTTCACACACTTTACCAAACTCAGTCACCAGCTTCTGCAGTTTCTCACATGAATCAGCCACCAGCGCTGTATCATCAACGAACAACAACTGACTCACTTCCCAAGCTCTCTCATCCACAGCAGACTGCATACTTGCCCTTCTTTCCAAAACTCTTGCATTCACCTCCCTAACAACCCCATCCATAAACAAATTAAACAACCATGGAGATATCACACACCCCTGCCACAAACCTACATTCACTGAGAACCAATCACTTTCCTCTCTTCCTACACGTACACATGCCTTACATCCTCAATAAAAACTTTTCACTGCTTCTAACAACTTGCCTCCCACACCATATAATATATTCTTAATACCTTCCACAGAGCATCTCTATCAACTCTATCATATGCCTTCTCCGGATCCATAAATGCTACATACAAATCAACTTTTTCATTTCTTGAGCTTGCCTGGGAAGACTGCCTCCAGAGCCATGTGATATGAAAATGGCAACTGGTTCACTTGCCATGCTCGCCCACCCTGCAACATGCTGGTCCTCACTCCAAGACCCATAGGTATACCTCCATCACCACCTTTTACACAAGCAGATTAAGCAAGCAATGACAACATAGATCCATGATGCAGACCCACCTTCACTGGCAATTGCTCAGCTACCCTTTAATCCTACTCGCACCCATGCCTTTCCCTCTTGGTAAAACTCCTCACTACATGTAGCAATTTCATATTAGCCTCATTCATTTATAGCATTTTCAGCAAGGCATCTCTGTTAAACTTCCCATGTGCTTTCTCCAGATCTATGCTGCATGCAGTTGTCTTTCCTGTGTTTTTACACAAATTCTTTTGAGCAAACATCTGCCCCTCACACCCACTACCTCTTCTGGAG
Organism: Panulirus ornatus; assembly: GCF_036320965.1. NCBI lineage: Eukaryota > Metazoa > Arthropoda > Malacostraca > Decapoda > Palinuridae > Panulirus > Panulirus ornatus. Next base: position 43,387,466 of record NC_092230.1, on the reverse strand, counting down.
TCATTCTTCTTCTCCTTAGTCAGATGTTCTGTGCATGCCACCACCACCTTAGTTACCACTCTCCCACACCTTGCATGGTATATTTGTCAGATTTTGGGTATACCTCTGTAATTGCACATTCAATTTTATCCCACTGCAGTGGCTGTACATACATTTATTTGGTTCTCAGTTACCACAGCTTTCAGGTTTTTAACTTGAAAGTCATCTGATTTATGGTTAAAGCCACCATATTATGACATTCTTGGTATCATGGATTACATTAGTGAAAGATCCATACTCCTTTGGCTTCTGTACCATGGGTAAAACATAACATAATTATGTTATTCAGATTTTATTGAATAACATGCCAAAATTCACACAAAATGCTTCTATTTCACTAACAAAAAAATATTAATAGTATACTTATTCTACACAAACATGTAACTTGTCAGAACATAAGGACGGGGGGCTGCTGGTGGGGGGGGAAGGGGGTGGGGGACAGGTGGATATACCTCACATGAACTTTAAATAGTTTCATTTCTGCCATAAGCAGGAGCACTTCCAATCCACTCCCCAAGAGATGTGCTCTGGCCTGTTTTAATACTTTATTTCTTCTGTTACATGCACCTTGATCATATGGACAGTGATTCTCCCTGTGCTCAAGTCAGGCTATTATATCTGAGAAGGGCATCCTACAAAAACTGGACAATAAAGAACTTAAAGTATTATACACTACAGGCCAGAGCCAACCTCACGAGTGGAAGTAGGTTATTATGAAACTAGTCACCAGCATGATTATCATTTATGGTTGTAGCTACATCCTGCTTTGTACAAGCATAGTCTTCTCTAAAACCATGTACATTACTTGTTTACATCAGTGAGAGTTACCCACTGAATTGCACTGTATACATCACAGATATCAGTAATATCCTTGGATTTGTACAGTCCAATACCTGTTTACTAAGTCACCAAAAATTATATTGAATACTTTATTACACAAAGGCTATTTGTCTTTTAGTTCACATATAACAATATATCTTGTAACAGAAAAGTTTGTATGTGCATAAAATGAAACATGTAGAATGGCTAGAATTGTTGGGAATACCTTATTATAAATGTGAGGAAGCTGTGTCTGGGCCCCTACACCCCCCAGTCCCACTGAGCCCCAGCACGCCGGCCTGTGGTACACGGTAATCACGCCACAACAAGGTGCAACATATTCTTAGGGTAATGGGTTTAGTGTCTTTGCTTAGAAACTAGGTGTTTTGATTTATTATAATCAAATATAACTATAAACATTTCTTGAAGAATTATACATTAGCAGTATCATATAAATTATTAAGAATCTAGACTTTGTATTTATACAAACAACGTTAAGTCAACACAGTCTAAATGTTTATGTATCGACAGTTAGTGTTGTATTTGGTATGGTACAGCTGGTTCCTCCTTCCTGTGGGCCGAGCCCCGTGGTGGGTGGCAGTAACCACGGGAAAGGATGGCTGGCAGCATTGTTGGACCACCTAGAGCTGGAGGAACGATGGTGGCCAGCAAGGCACACATACAGGGCCTAGTGATGCCCACAGCTGCCACCGCCCATCAACCATCCCCAGTCTGCCACCACCACCACACCACGATGCAGCGCACAATGGCCACGCACTACTGTCCACAGTTACTAGAGGCTACAACTTCTTACACAGTAAGGTGAGGCACAAGGTACAAAGAAAGACCATACGAGAGGTACAGAGGGCGGCAGTATGGGGTGGTGGGGGAGGCAGCCCACACAGTTGCTTACTACCTCCCTTGCCTCCACCAGCACCACCACACACCACGTACCAGGCAATCTTATCATATAGGCCAATATGTACAAAGAGTAAAAATAATCATGTCTTTTGCTTATTTACATTGAGCCAGAACTAACAAGTACTTAGGTGGCGGTGACAGACTTGTGAGCTGCATGTGATGCAGCAATGAGTGATCCTCTTTGAATGGGCATGATGCACCATTAGCCATCTATCAGACAGGCAGGAGACAACCCTCAACTGGGATAAGACAGCCAACAGCCTTAATTCAGCCATGAAGATAGTGGCACTCAGGTCACATATACATGGAGGCTTGGCAATGACTTACCTCTAGCCCTTGACCAGCTGAGCAGTGAATTGGTTTTCAACTGCTAAGAGGCAGTGAGTCATAACAGCCCTCAGCCTAACAAGGGTGAGGAGACAGTGAACTGTCCTCTTTAATTTGCCAGTCACCAGTGCCTATTTGAGGCTGGAGGGCTGTTGCAGGTGGGCAAGCTGGAGCAGGACTGGCAGAAGGGAGTAAGGGAATGTGATTCACAAACACAGGAGGCCGGGGAGCAGGGCTGCAGCTCCTCTCTTGGCACTGTCACGGTAGTGCGGCAATAAACACACACACACACGGCGAAGGACACACACACTGCTCCCCAAGTCTTTTTTTCTTTTTGTACAGTAAACAACCGTTGTGGTCCATAGAGGCAGAGGCAGTGGGGGTACGATTGTGAGGGCTCCTTGACCCTAGGGACGGCACCCCCTTTTTGCCAGGCACTAATCACGCAGCACTGAGTGTCCTTTCACTGATGCACGTGGTGGCCCTTCTTGCACCTCACGAATTGGGGGGCCAATTTTCAGACATTCTCGGTCGTTTGCTCAATGGGGTGTCATAGTCACTGTGATGGGAGGCTCCTTCTGGTGAGGCATGTGACGTTGGAGTCAGGTGGCCTAAAAGGAAACATGATAATAACTGTTAGAAATATTTAAGTTGCACAGCTTGAGAATTTAACAATGCAATCACTATTTATTTATCCTCAAATTAAAAATCTGGGCATATTATTACCTGGGACTGCATTGGTGTAAAGAGTGTGCCCAGGATGGTTGGAAGATGGTGGACCCAAATGTGAAGGTGGTGCAGGTGACAGGTGGCCAGTATCTGTGGATGCTGGTCTCTGCAGGTGAGAGGTAGGGATGCAGTTGGGATCACGTGGAGGACTGATGGGTTCAGATTTGATCCTGACAGGCGGGGAGGCTGCTGGGGGCGGTGTGGAGGAACTGACACTGAGGTGGGGTAGACTGGTGTGTGACATTCCCAACGAGCTACTGTTCCACTGTCAATAAAGAAATGAGTAATATAAATACTTGATTTAGAAAAAAAAAAATCACTAATAAAGATATGATGATATAAATAATCTGGGAAACAATACACAGTATACCAGAGTCATAACATTCAACAGTGATTTTTAACTACATATTCTAATTACATCTTATAGTAACCTTTCACATCCACACCTAGCTAGTGCTTGACACTCTTCAATTGCTCTGAAATTTTCATTTTTTGATATTTTTCCTTTAATCATACCTTTTTTTTTTAACCCTATCTTGGAATCTGAGGCTAAAGGTATCTATGTTCCTACTCCTTTCTAACAAAATTCACAAGACTTCCACAGCAATGCTCTGGTTCTTATCTACTGCACTTCATTTCCCAATTTATGTTACCAAAGATACTGTGAAGTTCAATATACTTTTCACAATTACAGTACATATTTTCTGTGAATCAGGTTTTATTGTTACTCCTTTTACATTTTCCTGTACCAAATCCATGATTACTTTTTCTAACTGGTGTGTCATATGTGATACTCCCAGTATCCACAAAGATGTAGCTGTGATGATGTTTCAGTCCCTCTGCTCCTGGCATGCAAAGTGACATACTGGTATACAAATTTGTCCTGTATTCACTCTAATAGCTTTTGCCTCCATGATTTCCTATCACTATGTGAATACAAATTCCCCAAGTCTGTCTCTTTGTAAGTGAAATTCCCCATTAATACGTGTTTACCATTTCTGATGAGTGCATGTTTTACTATTTCGAATACCATCCTGATGGTGTTTGCTCCAGTATATTAAAATTTTCAGGAAGACTGAACATATTATCAACTCCACTATGCCCATCTTTCCTACAGCTACTACTCCCATTATGCATTGTTTGAATGGACCCTCTAACAGTATTGCTTGAAACTTAAAGACTGTCTCTGAATAACACTAAAAAAACTTGAAACTTAAAGACTGTCTCTGAATAACACTAAAAACCAAGGGAACATCAAAACTAAGGCGAACCTTAGCTGTGTGTAAATGTTTAAAACTACTATAATTTTAGATTTTAGTTTCTGTCACAAATGGTGAGCTTCTATTCAAATGATTATTGTATAATACTATACACTATAAACACTGAATTAAAAAACAAAAAAGAGGGACAGAGCGCCAACATCACCATTTATAAAGTTTCACTTTTCTCATAATATTTCTCTTGCTATGTTCTTTACATATTTGCCTTTCCTCTTACTTTTCTTCACCTTAAGGGTGTCAGAACAACATCTTTAGTTGTAGGAATACAAAAAGGATAGAAAATACCAAGGAAGCATTATAAGGTCACTCCCAGATGACAATGTGAGCAGCGCATATTTACTTTGGCGGAGGACAGTAGATACTATGTACTGAGTCTTGGCTAGCCTCCAAGCTACCAGACACAAATGCACACACAACTCACAAAGATATGGAAGGTATCTCACACAATATCTAAGCCATCATAACAAAACAGGTGATGAATAAATGGAAATTTTTTCTATGAACTTTTGAATGAAATTACTATATTCCTCAGTTTGTATATCTAAGTTTTTAGATGAAGAGATGTTTGTCACTATTTATATTTATTTTGCTTTGTCGCTGTCTCCCGCGTTAGCGAGGCAGCGCAAGGAAACAGACGAAAGAATGGCCCAACCCACCCACATACACATGTATATACATACACGTCCACACATGCAAATATACATACCTATACATCTCAATGTACACATATATATACACACACAGACATATACATATATACACATGTACATAATTCATACTGTCTGCCTTTATTTATTCCCATCGCCACCTCGCCACACATGGAATAACAACCCCCTTCCCCCTCATGTGTGCGAGGTAGCGCTAGGAAAAGACAACAAAGGCCCCATTTGTTCACACTCAGTCTCTAGTTGCCATGTAATAATGCACCGAAACCACAGCTACCTTTCCACATCCAGGCCACACAGAACTTTCCATGGTTCACCCCAGACGCTTCACATGCCCTGGTTCAATCCATTGACAGCACGTCGACCCCGGTATACCACATCGTTCCATTTCACTCTATTCCTTGCACGCCTTTCATAAGTATTTTAATATATCATATGTTTGTCACTATTTCACTGAATTATTTCAAGGGCCATTTCTTTGCCTGCCAAGTACCTTCCTGCTAGATGAATTATTTAATATATTAAAAACTCAACCAAAATCACTATTATCTGCAACACCCGATTCCCCAAGCATTTCAAATAACAGAGGTTTTATGTAGATGAGGAGCCAAGCTGCTTTCAAAGCCCCCTCCTCTTTCCACTCAGCACCCTCCCCCATCAACAAAGAGGAAAGTAAGCTAATCTTTTCAGTATTTTAATAAATCATAATAGACATATTCTGAAATGAAAAAAAATTTCTTGTGCATATGGGGATGGATTGTGGATGTAATGTACCACTGTTTTAAGGTTAGGAGATGTTTCTACAAGGAAAAAGTTAGTTTTCCTCGGGACCAAAACAGAATTTGTGTTAAAACAATCTTGGGAGCTAGCAGGTCAATCAGCTGGTGGCACTGTCAGTTTGTGGTAATATTTTTCATTCTTTTATTCATCTACTCTACAGATTTACCGTACCCACTCGAAGCTAAACTCCATTCACAAAAGAAACATCAAACAAGTCCCACCCATTTCTACACACAGGCTTGTGATTGGTTGTAAAGCTATGAGAGATGATATGTCAAGAGACAGCATTTTGCATATCTAATGATTTACAAAACTTTCATGGCAACAATAACAGTCATAGCGGTACAAACACCATGCCAGATTACTCAGCTTTACATAGCAATAATAAAATTGGACTTTAATTAACTTTAAGGTACATTATTTGTAAAATGATGAACAAAGACTGAAAAACTTAGCAGGAATCTGTTGATAAATTTTTTTTGAGATATTTATAAATGTAAAGGATGATGTCCAGTATCTTTTGTGTAAGGATATATTGGCACAGAGTGTTTAATGCTTTGTTTATGTCTGTTACCACTAGTATTGTGTGGGAAAAAAAATAATGGCTGGAATGCAAAGGGAATGATTGTGGAGTGGTAGAGTGGATGAAACGTAATACTTTGAAGTGGTTTGGGCATGCAGAAAGAATGTAAGATGGGAAGTTTACAAGGCAAGTGTATGATGCAGTTAAATGAGGTTGGTGTGAGAGGGAGACCACCTGTAACATAAAGAGGAGTCGTACTAGAAGGAAAGAAATGGTAGAAGAATGCAAGGAATAGTGAAAAGGGAGGCATGTAAGAACAGGGGATAAGTGGAGACTCTTTTGCTGTGGCCACCCTCTTGATGGGAGTTCCCGGAGGGAATAGGCATCTGAGATATAAATAGTTAGATAGATGATATCCAGGATGTGTTGTGTGAGGTCTCCCTGTTCAGTGTAGTAAAGTGAGTGGATTTAAAGCCCTTCTGTATGGTGATGATGGGATATTTTGAATGACTTTCTTTTGGTTCAATATTCAGAAGAGTCTCGATACTAATGATAGCAGTGATATGAAGTACTAAGGAGAAGGGTTGTTTGGGGTTATGAGGTTTCAAGATGAGTTTTAGCAAGTTTTCAAATATTTTGGATTTTGCTGTGTACCCAGGAGAGTGATTTAAGATGTCTGCGTAAGTGCTTGCATTTATACGAAAGTCTGATATGCTAACAGGGCCTATTGTCTGGTAGTTCTTTAAAATCTCAATTGCGCTGTAAGAGTGATAGTGAAGGGTAGCTGATTAGTTGTCACAGTGGAATATTTTTTTCCAAAACTGTTCTCTTCATGGATGCAGCTGATATGTAGGTGACTTCGAGTAGGTGTTTCACCGTTATGAACTGGAGTTCTTTGGAATAAGGAAGGTTGGTGGTTTGGGGAGGGACTGCTTCACATGTGGAAGCTAAGGTGTTGTAAAAGACATGAAATTTCTTTTTCATTTGCTGGAGTAGAAGTATGTCGGTTTTGAGATTCCTTATGTTTACAGAAAATGCAACTTTGCTACTTCGCTATTTTTTGTTTTTCAGTACTGTAATTAAGATGGTGATTTGCTGTTCAGAGCTTGGACATACTCTACAGTCTTTATCAATGGTAAGAGAATTTGTCTGAACAGGTATGAGTTATGCAACTTGTGGGAAGTTATGTCTGTATGAGTTATGCAACTTGTGGGGAGAAGTTTGTGATGTGTCTTTAGCTGGAATGGAAGACTGTACTGTTTACAGATGGGAAGTTATCTATGGAAGTCTGGGAGCTCCGATTCTCTATAACATATAAATGCTGGCTAATATGCTCCCCAGTATGTGTCTTTTCTCTTAGTGGCTGTGTCAGCTGGAAGGGTTTCTAAGGTGTAGGTGACCCATTTAGTAAGCGACAGGTTGGTCTTTGTAGTTGGTATCAGTGGAAACAAGGTAATGTCAGGTGAGGTTGGCTCTCGGAGAAGGTGAGGTAGGAGTCTACTTGTCTGGTTGTGTAGTCTGAGGATGGGGAAGTGATGTAGTAATTTTAGTTTTCACTTTGGGGATCTTTGTTGTTGAAGTTGAGCTGAGCATGAAGGTGAGTATCGAAATCACACAATAAGTGTTTGGTGCGTTAGGTAAGTTTTCAGTAGGGTAGTATATATGAGAAGGCAGGTAGAAGGGGGTATGAAGATGCTGATTAAATTGTAGTAGGTTTTATGCTTTTTGATTTTTACAGGTATGATTTTGTTCTGTTCTTTGTACCAGCTAGTGTTTATAAATGGGATATCAAAATGCACACTTTGTGTTAAACATTGTCCTTGTCTTTGCTGTCCATCTTTCTTAAGGTTGTAAAGTCAAAGAAGGGAGGGTGGGTGAATTTGGGTGCAACTCTAGTTTCTTGAAGAAGGATGAGGGCACTGTTTATGCTGGGTTCTCAGAGTTGCTTGAGTATTGACATGTGTTTCTTTTGTGTTTGTTTTTGATGCCACTGGTATTTTGTTGGATAATGGTAAGTGAATGGGATTACATGAAGCAAGAGTGAAATTTGTGCTAGCACTTGCGATGGCAGTGTCAAGGTTTGAAAGATTACTACTAGAGGAAATGGCAGAGACTGTTGCATTTCAAGAGCTCTAAGTAGTCTTTTATGAAGGGAAGTGATGTGGAAAGATGAAAATAATGAGGGCAACTGTTACATGTGGCAAAGTAATGTTTCTGGTGATGATGGCTGATACACAATCTCTACTAAACCCTCTCTTTCTACATAACAGAAAGGAATTTGAACTGATCAAATATGATACACCAACCCCCCACTTAAAAAAAATCATGTAATGCTCGAGTTTCACTATGGGGTTAAAGAGTACAAAAAAGGACGATCGTGGGAGAAAAGATTTAGAGGATATATGAATATGGCAACTGTACAGAGCCAAACTAGTTTTTAGGATGGGGAGAAAGAATACTTCCCACATTTTCCCTGCGTGTCATAGGTGACTAAAAGGGGAGGAGCGGGGGGCTGGTAATCCTTCCCTCTCATTTTTTTTTAATTTTTTCAAAAGGGGAGCAGAGAAGGGGGCCAAGTGAGGGTATTCCCTCAAAGGCTCAGTCTTCTGTTCTTAGCGCAACCTCGCTAGTGCGGGAAATGGCAAATAGTATAAAGAAAAAGAAAAAAAAAATCGGAAAATGGAGTTCTGTAACCTTAGTGGATACTGCTGCTGTAGAAGGGGTTCCTGCAGCATCAGGGCTGTACTCTATTCACGAGCAAGGAACTGAGGAGTCCTTTGAAGCAAGATGTTTCTAAAGACTGCATGTTCCACTGCCCATCCACTGATGATACAGCCTTGCCAAAGGTACTCTTTCACTCACATTGTATAACTAGATGGAAGTGGAGTCTGGTAACATCTATGTTCTTTATTTATTTTATGTATTTATTTTGCTTTATCGCTGTCTCCCGTGTTGGCGAGGTAGCGCAAGGAAACAGACAAAAGAATGGCCCAACCCACCCACATAAACATACACATGTATATACATACACGTCCACACACGCAAATATACATACCTATACATCTCAATTTTTTTTTTTTTTTTGCTTTGTCGCTGTCTCCCGCATTTGCGAGGTAGCGCAAGGAAACAGATGAAAGTAATGGCCCAACCCACCCCCATACACATGTATATACATACGTCCACACATGCAAATATACATACCTACACAGCTTTCCATGGTTTACCCCAGACGCTTCACATGCCCTGTTTTAATCCACTGACAGCACGTCAATCCCGGTATAACACATCGATCCAATTCACTCTATTCCTTGCCCTCCTTTCACCCTCCTGCATGTTCAGGCCCCGATCACACAAAATCTTTTTCACTCCATCTTTCCACCTCCAATTTGGTCTCCCACTTCTCCTCGTTCCCTCCACCTCCGACACATATATCCTCTTGATCAATCTTTCCTCACTCATTCTCTCCATGTGCCCAAACCACTTCAAAACACCCTCTTTTGCTCTCTCAACCACGCTCTTTTTATTTCCACACATCTCTCTTACCCTTACGTTACTTACTCGATCAAACCACCTCACACCACACATTGTCCTCAAACATCTTATTTCCAGCACATCCATCCTCCTGCGCACAACTCTATCCATAGCCCACGCCTCGCAACCATACAACATTGTTGGAACCACTATTCCTTCAAACATACCCATTTTTGCTTTCCGAGATAATGTTCTCGACTTCCACACATTCTTCAAGACTCCCAGGATTTTCGCCCCCTCACCCACCCTATGATCCACTTCCGCTTCCATGGTTCCATCCGCTGCCAGAACCACTCCCAGATATCTAAAACACTTTACTTCCTCCAGTTTTTCTCCATTCAAACTTACCTCCCAATTGACTTGATCCTCAACCCTACTGTACCTAATAACCTTGCTCTTATTCACATTTACTCTTAACTTTCTTCTTTCACACACTTTACTAAACTCAGTCACCAGCTTCTGCAGTTTCTCACATGAATCAGCCACCAGCGCTGTATCATCAGCGAACAACAACTGACTCACTTCCCAAGCTCTCTCATCCACAACAGACTTCATACTTGCCCCTCTTTCCAAAACTCTTGCATTCACCTCCCTAACAACCCCATCCATAAACAAATTAAACAACCATGGAGACATCACATACCCCTGCCGCAAACCTACATTCACTGAGAACCAATCACTTTCCTCTCTTCGTACACGTACACATGCCATACATCCTCGATAAAAAGTTTTCACTGCTTCTAACAACTTGCCTCCCACACCATATATTCTTAATACCTTCCACAGAGCATCTCTATCCACTCTATCATATGCCTTCTCCAGATCCATAAATGCTACATACAAATCCATTTGCTTTTCTAAGTATTTCTCACATACATTCTTGAAAGCAAACACCTGATCCACACATCCTCTACCACTTCTGAAACCACACTGCTCTTCCCCAATCTGATGCTCTGTACATGCCTTCACCCTCTCAATCAATACCCTCCCATATAATTTACCAGGAATACTCAACAAACTTATACCTCTGTAATTTGAGCACTCACTCTTATCCCCTTTGCCTTTGTACAATGGCACTATGCACGCATTCCGCCAATCCTCAGGCACCTCACCATGAGTCATACATACCTTAAATAACCTTACCAACCAGTCAATAATACAGTCACCCCCTTTTTTAATAAATTCCACTGCAATACCATCCAAACCTGCTGCCTTGCCTGCTTTCATCTTCCGCAAAGCTTTTACTACCTCTTCTCTGTTTACCAAATCATTTTCCCTAACCCTCTCACTTTGCACACCACCTCGACCAAAGCACCCTATATCTGCCACTCTATCATCAAACACATTCAACAAACCTTCAAAATACTCACTCCATCTCCTTCTCACATCACCACTACTTGTTATCACCTCCCCATTTGCGCCCTTCACTGAAGTTCCTATTTGCTCCCTTGTCTTACGCACTTTATTTACCTCCTTCCAGAACATCTTTTTATTCTCCCTAAAATGTAATGATACTCTCTCACCCCAACTCTCACTTGCCCTCTTTTTCACCTCTTGCACCTTTCTCTTGACCTGTCTCTTTCTTTTATACATCTCCCACTCAATTGCATTTTTTCCCTGCAAAAATCGTCCAAATGCCTCTCTCTTCTCTTTCACTAATAATCTTACTTCTTCATCCCACCAAATCACTACCCTTTCTAATCAACCCACCTCCCACTCTTTTCATGCCACAAGCATCTTTTGCGCAATCCATCACTGATTCCCTAAATACATTCCATTCCTCCCCCACTCCCCTTACTTCGATTGTTCTCACCTTTTTCCATTCTGTACTCAGTCTCTCCTGATACTTCCTCACACAAGTCTCCTTCCCAAGCTCACTTACTCTCAGCACCCTCTTCACCCCAACATTCACTCTTCTTTTCTGAAAACCCATACAAATCTTCACCTTAGCCTCCACAAGATGATGATCAGACATCCCTCCAGTTGCACCTCTCAGCACATTAACATCCAAAAGTCTCTCTTTCGCGCGCCTGTCAATTAACACGTAATCCAATAACGCTCTCTGGCCATCTCTCCTACTTACATACGTATACTTATGTATATCTCGCTTTTTAAACCAGGTATTCCCAATCACCAGTCCTTTTTCAGCACATAAATCTACAAGCTCTTCACCATTTCCATTTACAACACTGAACACCCCATGTATACCAATTATTCCCTCAACTGCCACATTACTCACCTTTGCATTCAAATCACCCATCACTATAACCCGGTCTCGTGCATCAAAACCACTAACACACTCATTCAGCTGCTCCCAAAACACTTGCCTCTCATGATCTTTCTTCTCATGCCCAGGTGCATATGCACCAATAATCACCCATCTCTCTCCATCAACTTTCAGTTTTACCCATATTAATCGAGAATTTACTTTCTTACATTCTATCACATACTCCCAGAACTCCTGTTTCAGGAGTACTGCTACTCCTTCCCTTGCTCTTGTCCTCTCACCAACCCCTGACTTTACTCCCAAGACATTCCCAAACCACTCTTCCCCTTTACCCTTGAGCTTCGTTTCACTCAGAGCCAAAACATTCAGGTTCCTTTCCTCAAACATACTACCTATCTCTCCTTTTTTCACATCTTCGTTACATCCACACACATTTAGACACCCCAGTCTGAGCCTTCGAGGAGGATGAGCACTCCCCGTGTGACTCCTTCTGTTTCCCATTTTAGAAAGTTAAAAAATACAAGGAGGGGAGGATTTCTGGCCCCCCGCTCCCGTCCCCTTTAGTCGCCTTCTACGACACACGAGGAATGCGTTGGAAGTATTCTTTCACCCCTATCCCCAGGGATAATATATATATATATATATATATATATATATATATATATATATATATATATATAAGTGGTAGAGGATGTGTGGATCAGGTGTTTGCTTTGAGGAATGTATGTGAGAAATACTTAGAAAAGCAAATGGATTTGTATGTAGCATTTATGGATCTGGAGAAGGCATATGATAGAGTTGATAGAGATGCTCTGTGGAAGGTATTAAGAATATATGGTGTGGGAGGAAAGTTGTTAGAAGCAGTGAAAAGTTTTTATCGAGGATGTAAGGCATGTGTACGTTTAGGAAGAGAGGAAAGTGATTGGTTCTCAGTGAATGTAGGTTTGCGGCAGGGGTGTGTGAGGTCTCCATGGCTGTTTAATTTGTTTATGGATGGGGTTGTTAGGGAGGTGAATGCAAGAGTTTTGGAAAGAGGGGCAAGTATGAAGTCTGTTGGGGATGAGAGAGCTTGGGAAGTGAGTCAGTTGTTGTTCGCTGATGATACAGCGCTGGTGGCTGATTCATGTGAGAAACTGCAGAAGCTGGTGACTGAGTTTGGTAAAGTGTGTGGAAGAAGAAAGTTAAGAGTAAATGTGAATAAGAGCAAGGTTATTAGGTACAGTAGGGTTGAGGGTCAAGTCAATTGGGAGGTGAGTTTGAATGGAGAAAAACTGGAGGAAGTGAAGTGTTTTAGATATCTGGGAGTGGATCTGGCAGCGGATGGAACCATGGAAGCGGAAGTGGATCATAGGGTGGGGGAGGGGGCGAAAATTCTGGGGGCCTTGAAGAAAGTGTGGAAGTCGAGAACATTATCTCGGAAAGCAAAAATGGGTATGTTTGAAGGAATAGTAGTTCCAACAATGTTGTATGGTTGCGAGGCGTGGGCTATGGATAGAGTTGTGCGCAGGAGGATGGATGTGCTGGAAATGAGATGTTTGAGGACAATGTGTGGTGTGAGGTGGTTTGATCGAGTGAGTAACGTAAGGGTAAGAGAGATGTGTGGAAATCAAAAGAGCGTGGTTGAGAGAGCAGAAGAGGGTGTTTTGAAGTGGTTTGGGCACATGGAGAGGATGAGTGAGGAAAGATTGACCAAGAGGATATATGTGTCAGAGGTGGAGGGAGCAAGGAGAAGAGGGAGACCAAATTGGAGGTGGAAAGATGGAGTGAAAAAGATTTTGTGTGATCAGGGCCTGAACATGCAGGAGGGTGAAAGGAGGACAAGGAATAGAGTGAATTGGAGCGATGTGGTATACCGGGGTTGACATGCTGTCAGTGGATTGAATCAAGGCATGTGAAGCATCTGGGGTAAACCATGGAAAGCTGTGTAGGTATGTATATTTGCGTGTGTGGACGTATGTATATACATGTGTGTGGGGGTGGGTTGGGCCATTTCTTTCGTCTGTTTCCTTGCGCTACCTCGCAAATGCGGGAGACAGCGACAAAGTATAAAAAAGAAGAAAAAAAAAAAAAAATATATATATATATATATATATATATATATATATATATATATATATATATATATATATATATATATATATATATATACATATATATATATACATACACATACATATGCACATATACACACACACACACATATACATATATATACATATGAAAAATGTAAGAAATAATATACATATACATATACATATATATACACACAGACATATACATATATACACATGTACATAATTTATAGTCTGCATTTATTTATCCCCATATATATATATATATATATATTTTTTTTTTTCATACTATTCGCCATTTCCCGCATTAGCGAGGTAGCATTAAGAACAGAGGACTGGGCCTTTGAGGGAATATCCTCACCTGGCCCCCTTCTCTGTTCCTTCTTTTGGAAAATTACATATATATATATATATATATATATATATATATATATATATATATATATATATATATATATATATATATATATATTTTTTTTTTATACTTTGTCGCTGTCTCCCGCGTTTGTGAGGTAGCGCAAGGAAACAGACGAAAGAAATGGCCCAACCCCCCCCATACACATGTATATACATACGTCCACACACACAAATATACATACCTACACAGCTTTCCATGGTTTACCCCAGACGCTTCACACGCCTTGATTCAATCCACTGACAGCCCGTCAACCCCGGTATACCACATCGCTCCAATTCACTCTATTCCTTGCCCTCCTTTCACCCTCCTGCATGTTCAGGCCCCGATCACACAAAATCTTTTTCACTCCATCTTTCCACCTCCAATTTGGTCTCCCTCTTCTCCTTGCTCCCTCCACCTCCGACACATATATCCTCTTGGTCAATCTTTCCTCACTCATCCTCTCCATGTGCCCAAACCACTTCAAAACACCCTCTTCTGCTCTCTCAACCACGCTCTTTTTATTTCCACACATCTCTCTTACCCTTACGTTACTCACTCGATCAAACCACCTCACACCACACATTGTCCTCAAACATCTCATTTCCAGCACATCCATCCTCCTGCGCACAACTCTATCCATAGCCCACGCCTCGCAACCATACAACATTGTTGGAACCACTATTCCTTCAAACATACCCATTTTTGCTTTCCGAGATAATGTTCTCGACTTCCACACATTCTTCAAGGCCCCCAGAATTTTCGCCCCCTCCCCCACCCTATGATCCACTTCCGCTTCCATGGTTCCATCCGCTGCCAGATCCACTCCCAGATATCTAAAACACTTCACTTCCTCCAGTTTTTCTCCATTCAAACTCACCTCCCAATTGACTTGACCCTCAACCCTACCATATATATATATATATATATATATATATATATATATATATGGATGTGCTGGAAATGAGATGTTTGAGGACAATGTGTGGTGTGAGGTGGTTTGATCGAGTGAGTAACGTAAGGGTAAGAGAGATGTGTGGAAATAAAAAGAGCGTGGTTGAGAGAGCAGAAGAGGGTGTTTTGAAGTGGTTTGGGCACATGGAGAGAATGAGTGAGGAAAGATTGACCAAGAGGATATATGTGTCGGAGGTGGAGGGAACGAGGAGAAGAGGGAGACCAAATTGGAGGTGGAAAGATGGAGTGAAAAAGATTTTGTGTGATCGGGGCCTGAACATGCAGGAGGGTGAAAGGAGGGCAAGGAATAGAGTGAATTGGAGTGATGTGGTATACCGGGGTTGACTGGCTGTCAGTGGATTGAATCAAGGCATGTGAAGCGTCTGGGGTAAACCATGGAAAGCTGTGTAGGTATGTATATTTGCATGTGTGGACGTATATATATATACATGTGTATGGGGGGGGGTTGGGCCATTTCTTTCGTCTGTTTCCTTGCGCTACCTCGCAAACGCGGGAGACAGCGACAAAGTATAATAAATAATATATATAAATATATATATATATCATCCCTGGGGATAGGGGAGAAAGAATACTTCCCACGTATTCCCTGCGTGTCGTAGAAGGCGACTAAAAGGGGAGGGAGCGGGTGGCTGGAAATCCTCCCCTCTCGTTTTTTTCAATTTTCCAAAAGAAGGAACAGAGAAGGGGGCCAGGTGAGGATGTTCCCTCAAAGGCCCATTCCTCTGTTCTTAACGCTACCTCGCTGACGTGGGAAATGGCGAATAGTACGAAAGAAAAAGAAAATATATATATATATATATATATATATTTTTTTTTTTTTTTTTTTTTTTTTTTTTATACTTTGTCGCTGTCTCCTGCGTTTGCGAGGTAGCGCAAGGAAACAGACGAAAGAAATGGCCCAACCCCCCCCCCCATACACATGTACATATACACGTCCACACACGCAAATATACATACCTACACAGCTTTCCATGGTTTACCCCAGACGCTTCACATGCCTTGCTTCAATCCACTGACAGCACGTCAACCCCTGTATACCACATGACTCCAATTCACTCTATTTCTTGCCCTCCTTTCACCCTCCTGCATGTTCAGGCCCCGATCACACAAAATCTTTTTCACTCCATCTTTCCACCTCCAATTTGGTCTCCCTCTTCTCCTCGTTCCCTCCACCTCCGACACATATATCCTCTTGGTCAATCTCTCCTCACTCATTCTCTCCATGTGCCCAAACCATTTCAAAACACCCTCTTCTGCTCTCTCAACCACGCTCTTTTTATTTCCACACATCTCTCTTACCCTTACGTTACTTACTCGATCAAACCACCTCACACCACACATTGTCCTCAAACATCTCATTTCCAGCACATCCATCCTCCTGCGCACATCTCTATCCATAGCCCACGCCTCGCAACCATACAGCATTGTTGGAACTACTATTCCCTCAAACATACCCATTTTTGCTTTCCGAGATAATGTTCTCGACTTCCACACATTTTTCAAGGCTCCCAAAATTTTCGCCCCCTCCCCCACCCTATGATCCACTTCCGCTACCATGGTTCCATCCGCTGACAGATCCACTCCCAGATATCTAAAACACTTCACTTCCTCCAGTTTTTCTCCATTCAAACTCACCTCCCAATTGACTTGACCCTCACCCCTACTGTACCTAATAACCTTGCTCTTATTCACATTTACTCTCAACTTTCTTCTTCCACACACTTTACCAAACTCAGTCACCAGCTTCTGCAGTTTCTCACATGAATCAGCCACCAGCGCTGTATCATCAGCGAACAACAATTGACTCACTTCCCAAGCTCTCTCATCCCCAACAGACTTCATACTTGCCCCTCTTTCCAGGACTCTTGCATTTACCTCCTTTACAACCCCATCCATAAACAAATTAAACAACCATGGAGACATCACACACCCCTGCCGCAAACCTACATTCACTGATTTGAATGCAAAGGTGAGTAATGTGGCAGTTGAGGGAATAATTGGTATACATGGGGTGTTCAGTGTTGTAAATGGAAATGGTGAAGAGCTTGTAGATTTATGTGCTGAAAAAGGACTGATGATTAGGAATACCTGGTTTAAAAAGCGAGATATACATAAGTATACTTATGTAAGTAAGAGAGATGGCCAGAGAGCGTTATTGGATTATGTGTTAATTGACAGGCGTGCGAAAGAGAGACTTTTGGATGTTAATGTGCTGAGAGGTGCAACTGGAGGGATGTCTGATCATTATCTTGTGGAGGCTAAGGTGAAGATTTGTATGGGTTTTCAGAAAAGAAGAGTGAATGTTGGGGTGAAGAGGGTGGTGAGAGTAAGTGAGCTTGAGAAGGAGACCTGTGTGAGGAAGTACCAGGAGAGACTGAGTACAGAATGGAAAAAGGTGAGAACAATGGAAGTAAGGGGAGTGGGGGAGGAATGGGATGTATTTAGGGAATCGGTGATGGATTGCGCAAAAGATGCTTGTGGCATGAGAAGAGTGGGAGGTGGGTTGATTAGAAAGGGTAGTGAGTGGTGGGATGAAGAAGTAAGAGTATTAGTGAAAGAGAAGAGAGAGGCATTTGGACGATTTTTGCAGGGAAAAAATGAAATTGAGTGGGAGATGTATAAAAGAAAGAGACAGGAGGTCAAAAGAAAGGTGCAAGAGGTGAAAAAAAGGGCAAATGAGAGTTGGGGTGAGAGAGTATCATTAAATTTTAGGGAGAATAAAAAGATGTTCTGGAAGGAGGTAAATAAAGTGCGTAAGACAAGGGAGCAAATGGGAACTTCAGTGAAGGGCGCAAATGGGGAGGTGATAACAAGTAGTGGTGATGTGAGAAGGGGATGGAGTGAGTATTTTGAAGGTTTGTTGAATGTGTTTGATGATAGAGTGGCAGATATAGGGTGTTTTGGTCGAGGTGGTGTGCAAAGTGAGAGGGTTAGGGAAAATGATTTGGTAAACAGAGAAGAGGTAGTGAAAGCTTTGCGGAAGATGAAAGCCGGCAAGGCAGCAGGTTTGGATGGTATTGCAGTGGAATTTATTAAAAAAGGGGGTGAATGTATTGTTGACTGGTTGGTAAGGTTATTTAATGTATGTATGACTCATGGTGAGGTGCCTGAGGATTGGCGGAATGTGTGCATAGTGCCATTGTACAAAGGCAAAGGGGATAAGAGTGAGTGCTCAAATTACAGAGGTATAAGTTTGTTGAGTATTCCTGGTAAATTATATGGGAGGATATTGATTGAGAGGGTGAAGGCATGTACAGAGCATCAGATTGGGGAAGAGCAGTGTGGTTTCAGAAGTGGTAGAGGATGTGTGGATCAGGTGTTTGCTTTGAAGAATGTATGTGAGAAATACTTAGAAAAGCAAATGGATTTGTATGTAGCATTTATGGATCTGGAGAAGGCATATGATAGAGTTGATAGAGATGCTCTGTGGAAAGTATTAAGAATATATGGTGTGGGAGGAAAGTTGTTAGAAGCAGTGAAAAGTTTTTATCGAGGATGTAAGGCATGTGTACGTGTAGGAAGAGAGGAAAGTGATTGGTTCTCAGTGAATGTAGGTTTGCGGCAGGGGTGTGTGATGTCTCCATGGTTGTTTAATTTGTTTATGGATGGGGTTGTTAGGGAGGTAAATGCAAGAGTTTTGGAAAGAGGGGCAAGTATGAAGTCTGTTGGGGATGAGAGAGCTTGGGAAGTGAGTCAGTTGTTGTTCGCTGATGATACAGCGCTGGTGGCTGATTCATGTGAGAAACTGCAGAAGCTGGTGACTGAGTTTGGTAAAGTGTGTGGAAGAAGAAAGTTAAGAGTAAATGTGAATAAGAGCAAGGTTATTAGGTACAGTAGGGTTGAGGGTCAAGTCAATTGGGAGGTGAGTTTGAATGGAGAAAAACTGGAGGAAGTAAAGTGTTTTAGATATCTGGGAGTGGATCTGGCAGCGGATGGAACCATGGAAGCGGAAGTGGATCATAGGGTGGGGGAGGGGGCAAAAATCCTGGGGGCCTTGAAAAATGTGTGGAAGTCGAGAACATTATCTCGGAAAGCAAAAATGGGTATGTTTGAAGGAATAGTGGTTCCAACAATGTTGTATGGTTGCGAGGCGTGGGCTATGGATAGAGTTGTGCGCAGGAGGATGGATGTGCTGGAAATGAGATGTTTGAGGACAATGTGTGGTGTGAGGTGGTTTGATCGAGTGAGTAACGTAAGGGTAAGAGAGATGTGTGGAAATCAAAAGAGCGTGGTTGAGAGAGCAGAAGAGGGTGTTTTGAAGTGGTTTGGGCACATGGAGAGGATGAGTGAGGAAAGATTGACCAAGAGGATATATGTGTCGGAGGTGGAGGGAACAAGGAGAAGGGGGAGACCAAATTGGAGGTGGAAAGATGGAGTGAAAAAGATTTTGTGTGATCAGGGCCTGAACGTGCAGGAGGGTGAAAGGAGGGCAAGGAATAGAGTGAATTGGAGCGATGTGGTATACCGGGGTTGACGTGCTGTCAGTGGATTGAATCAAGGCATGTGAAGCGTCTGGGGTAAACCATGGAAAGCTGTGTAGGTATGTATATTTGCGTGTGTGGACGTATGTATATACATGTGTATGGGGGGGGTTGGGCCATTTCTTTCGTCTGTTTCCTTGCGCTACCTCGCAAACGCGGGAGACAGCGACAAAGTATAATAAAAAAAAAAATATATAAATATATATATATATATATATACAGAGGTATAAGTTTGTTGAGTATTCCTGGTAAATTATATGGTATTGATTGAGAGGGTGAAGGCATGTACAGAGCATCAGATTGGGGAAGAGCAGTGTGGTTTCAGAAGTGGTAGAGGATGTGTGGATCAGATGTTTGCTTTGAAGAATGTGTGTGTGAAATACTTAGAAAAGCAAATGGATTTGTATGTAGCATTTATGGATCTGAAGAAGGCATATGATAGAGGTGATAGAGATGCTCTGTGGAAGGTATTAAGAATATATGGTGTGGGTGGCAAGTTGTTAGAAGCAGTGAAAAGTTTTTATCGAGGATGTAAGGCATGTGTACGTGTAGGAAGAGAGGAAAGTGATTGGTTCTCAGTGAATGTAGGTTTGTGGCAGGGGTGTGTGATGTCTCCATGGTTGTTTAATTTGTTTACGGATGGGGTTGTTAGGGAGGTGAATGCAAGAGTTTTGGAAAGAGGGGCAAGAATGAAGTCTGTTGTGGATGAGAGAGCTTGGGAAGTGAGTCAGTTGTTGCTCGCTGATGATACAGCGCTGGTGGCTGATTCATGTGAGAAACTGCAGAAGCTGGTGACTGAGTTTGGTAAAGTGTGTGAAAGAAGAAAGTTAAGAGTTATTGTGAATAGGAGCAAGGTTATTAGGTATAGTAGGGTTGAGGGTCAAGTCAACTGAGAGGTAAGATTGAATGGAGAAAAACTGGAGGAAGTAAAGTGTTTTAGATATCTGGGAGTGGATCTGGCAGCGGATGGAACCATGGAAGCGGAAGTGAATCATAGGGTGGGGGAGGGGGCAAAAATCCTGGGAGCCTTGAAGAATGTGTGGAAGTCGAGAACATTATCTCGGAAAGCAAAAATGGGTATGTTTGAAGGAATAGTGGTTCCAGCAACGTTGTATGGTTGCGAGGCGTGGGCTATGGATAGAGTTGTGCGCAGGAGGGTGGATGTGCTGGAAATGAGATGTTTGAGGACAATGTGTGGTGTGAGGTGGTTTGATCGAGTAAGTAATGTAAGGGTAAGAGAGATGTGTGGAAATAAAAAGAGCGTGGTTGAGAGAGCAGAAGAGGGTGTTTTGAAATGGTTTGGGCACATGGAGAGAATGAGTGAGGAAAGATTGACCAAGAGGATATATGTGTCGGAGGTAGAGGGAACGAGAAGTGGGAGACCAAATTGGAGGTGGAAAGATGGAGTGAAAAAGATTTTGAGTGATCGGGGCCTGAACATGCAGGAGGGTGAAAGGAGGGCAAGGAATAGAGTGAATTGGATCGATGTGGTATACCGGGGTTGACGTGCTGTCAGTGGATTGAATCAGGGCATGTGAAGCATCTGGGGTAAACCATGGAAAGCTGTGTGGGCCCTGGATGTGGAAAGGGAGCTGTGGTTTCGGGCATTATTGCATGTCAGCTAGAGACTGAGTGTGAACGAATGAGGCCTTTGTTGTCTTTTCCTAGCGCTACCCCGCACACATGAGGGGGGAGGGGGATGGTATTCTATGTGTAGCGAGGTGGCGATGGGAATTAATAAAGGCAGACAGTGTGAATTGTGTGCATGGGTATATATGTATGTGTCTGTGTGTGTATATGTATGTGTACATTGAGATGTATAGGTATGTATACTTGCGTGTGTGGACGTGTATGTATATACATGTTTATGGGGGTGGGTTTAGCCATTTCTTTTGTCTGTTTCCTTGCGCTACCTCCCAAACGCGGGAGACAGCGACAAAGCAAATTAAATATATATATATATATATATATATATATATATATATATATATATATATATATATATATATATATATATATTTCTTTCTTTTCTTTCTTTTAAACTATTCGCCATTTCCCGCGTTAGCGAGGTAGCGTTAAGAACAGAGGACTGGGCCTTTTTTGGAATATCCTGACCTGGCCCCCTCTGTTCCTTCTTTTGGAAAATTAAAAAAAAAAAAAAAAAAACGAGAGGGGAGGATTTCCAGCCCCCCGCTCCCTCCCCTTTTAGTCACCTTCTATGACACGCAGGGAATACGTGGGAAGTATTCTTAATCCCCTATCCCCAGGGATAATATATATATATATATATTTTTTTTTTTTGCTTTGTCGCTGTCTCCCGCGTTTGCGAGGTAGCACAAGGAAACAGACGAAAGAAATGGCCCAACCCACCCCCACACACATGTATACACATACGTCCACACACGCAAATACACATACCTACACAGCTTTCCATGGTTTACCTCAGACACTTCACATGCCTTGATTCAATCCACTGACAGCACGTCAACCCCGGTATACCACATCGCTCCAATTCACTCTATTCCTTGCCCTCCTTTCACCCTCCTGCATGTTCAGGCCCCGATCACACAAAATCTTTTTCACTCCATCTTTCCACCTCCAATTTGGTCTCCCTCTTCTCCTCGTTCCCTCCACCTCCGACACATATATCCTCTTGGTCAATCTTTCCTCACTCATTCTCACCATGTGCCCGAACCATTTCAAAACACCCTCTTCTGCTCTCTCAACCACGCTCTTTTTATTTCCACACATCTCTCTTACCCTTACGTTACTTACTCGATCAAACCACCTCACACCACACATTGTCCTCAAACATCTCATTTCCAGCACATCCATCCTCCTGCGCACAACTCTATCCATAGCCCACGCCTCGCAACCATACAACATTGTTGGAACCACTATTCCTTCAAACATGCCCATTTTTGCTTTCCAAGATAATGTTCTCGACTTCCACACATTCTTCAAGGCTCCCAGAATTTTCGCCCCCTCCCCCACCCTATGATCCACTTCCGCTTCCATGGTTCCATTCGCTGCCAGATCCACTCCCAGATATCTAAAACACTTCACTTCCTCCAGTTTTTCTCCATTCAAACTCACCTCCCAATTGACTTGACCCTCAACCCTACTGTACCTAATAACCTTGCTCTTATTCACATTTACTCTTAACTTTCTTCTTTCACACACTTTACCAAACTCAGTCACCAGCTTCTGCAGTTTCTCACATGAATCAGCCACCAGCGCTGTATCATCAGCGAACAACAACTGACTCACTTCCCAAGCTCTCTCATCCCCAACAGACTTCATACTTGCCCCTCTTTCCAAAACTCTTGCATTCACCTCCCTAACAACCCCATCCATAAACAAATTAAACAACCATGGAGACATCACACACCCCTGCCGCAAACCTACATTCACTGAGAACCAATCACTTTCCTCTCTTCCTACACGTACACATGCCTTACATCCTCGATAAAAACTTTTCACTGCTTCTAACAACTTGCCTCCCACACCATATATTCTTAATACCTTCCACAGAGCATCTCTATCAACTCTATCATATGCCTTCTCCAGATCCATAAATGCTACATACAAATCCATTTGCTTTTCTAAGTATTTCTCACATACATTCTTCAAAGCAAACACCTGATCCACACATCCTCTACCACTTCTGAAACCACACTGCTCTTCCCCAATCTGATGCTCTGTACATGCCTTCACCCTCTCAATCAATATCCTCCCATATAATTTACCAGGAATACTCAACAAACTTATACCTCTGTAATTTGAGCACTCACTCTTATCCCCTTTGCCTTTGTACAATGGCACTATGCACGCATTCCGCCAATCCTCAGGCACCTCACCATGAGTCATACATACATTAAATAACCTTACCAACCAGTCAACAATACAGTCACCCCCTTTTTTAATAAATTCCACTGCAATACCATCCAAACCTGCTGCCTTGCCGGCTTTCATCTTCCGCAAAGCTTTTACTACCTCTTCTCTGTTTACCAAATCATTTTCCCTAACCCTCTCACTTTGCACACCACCTCGACCAAAACACCCTATATCTGCCACTCTATCATCAAACACATTCAACAAACCTTCAAAATACTCACTCCATCTCCTTCTCACATCACCACTACTTGTTATCACCTCCCCATTTGCGCCCTTCACTGAAGTTCCCATTTGCTCCCTTGTCTTACGCACTTTATTTACCTCCTTCCAGAACATCTTTTTATTCTCCCTAAAATTTAATGATACTCTCTCACCCCAACTCTCATTTGCCCTCTTTTTCACCTCTTGCACCTTTCTCTTGACCTCCTGTCTCTTTCTTTTATACATCTCCCACTCAATTTCATTTTTTCCCTGCAAAAATCGTCCAAATGCCTCTCTCTTCTCTTTCACTAATACTCTTACTTCTTCATCCCACCACTCACTACCCTTTCTAATCAACCCACCTCCCACTCTTCTCATGCCACAAGCATCTTTTGCGCAATCCATCACTGATTCCCTAAATACATCCCATTCCTCCCCCACTCCCCTTACTTCCATTGTTCTCACCTTTTTCCATTTTGTACTCAGTCTCTCCTTGTACTTCCTCACACAAGTCTCCTTCCCAAGCTCACTTACTCTCACCATATATATATATAATCCCCTATCCCTGGGGATAGGGGATTAAGAGTACTTCCCACATATTCCCTGCGTGTCGTAGAAGGCGACTGAAAGGGGAGGGAGCAGGGGGCTGGAAATCATCCCCTCTCGTTTTTTTTTTTTTTTCCAAAAGAAGGAACAGAGGGGGCCAGGTGAGGATATTCCAAAAAAGGCCCAGTACTCTGTTCTTAACGCTACCTCGCTAACGCGGGAAATGGCGAATAGTTTAAAAAAATGTATATATATATATATATATATATACATTTAAAAAAATGTATATATATATATATATATATATATATATATATATATATATATATATATATATATATTTATTTATTTATTTTGCTTTGTTGCTGTCTCCCGCGTTAGCGAGGTAGCGCAAAGAAACTGACGAAAGAATGGCCCAACCCACCCACATACACATGCATATGTATATGTGTTGTTATTATTAATATTATTAACATTACTAATACTATTTTTAATAAGAGCAAATGAGAGGAAAAAGCCAAGTAACGATTATTTCCTCTAAGGCTGTCCTTCATTCCTGACCCTACCTTGCTCACATAGGCAATATCAAATGTGTATGAATAAATTATTGTACAATCACCCTTTACTTGTACTGAGACTCATATTAAAATTTACCATTCAGTGGTGGTCATCATAATGTGATAATTTGATAAACACAGCAGCCATTGTCATGTGATAATTTGAGTTTAACCCCCCTTTGTTCTGATTCCACTATTCCAAAACATTTATGTATACAAGTCACTGCCACTGCCAGCCAGGCATGGAAAAAAATCCTGTGTTCCTCAGTACCCCAGTAACTGTCATGGATGATGAACTTCCTTGAACTCATGGGGTGGTACCTAGCATGATGTGAGATGTATGCTGACCCCTTATCCAGATAATTAAAAAAATGTTGGATGAATGATGAGGAAAAATTCCCAACATCAGATAAATCATCTGCTAAGAAAAGCGAAGTAGAATATAACAGATAAAGTTAAACGTGGTGAACTAAAATTTAAGAACACTTATATATAATTTTGTTTTAATGGAATAAAAGCAAAATAATGATAAATCCAACCAATATGTAAGGTAGAAATAACAGATATCAAGACAAACAGGAAAGCAACAGTCTTCACTTATCTACGACAGCAATGCAGCACTTGTCCCTCCACAAGTATTACGAGGTTAAATTTTCTCATGTTTATGTGTCATTCTGAAGGAACAAAACCATATTCTGTAAGAATATAAATACCCTGTATGTTTAGGAAGTGGAAAAATGAAAGGTGGATGCTGCAGGTCTACAGAACCCAATGTAAAACCTTCAGGCAATGAGAAAAGCTACTCACTTAAACATCCTTTTTGGTCTCGTATAAAGCTGATATCCATAACCTCATTTCAGTGAAGAAAGAGCTAAATATCTGTCATGACCTAATGATTTCATTGTCAAAATGAACTGATTCTTGCGAGATCCTAAATTCTTACACTTTTACGATAATGTGTGAATCTTCTAGTGTAATCTACTGATATTATATTAATAAAGTATTCAACTACTTATTGAAGTATAAATTCCCTGAGAAATTTACTGCTTGTTTTTTCAAAAGAAATCATTCAAATTCCATTCCATCTACCTAGCTATCATCTCCATTCCATTTCCATAAAGCGAGTCCAAATGCCTAGAGGCACTCTGGGCATGCATCATCTGCAAGGTGAAACTGAGCACAGCAGCTGGTGGTTATGTCTCTAAATGTCTTGAAAAAAAAGCCTATTTTGTGACCTTGTGGTCGTTTATCTGTTTTCAACATGTACTTGTTTCTAAGTAATTGTCCTGTGATGTTATAAATACTAATAAGGATACTATTTACCCACTATTTCTGACTGCATATTATATCTACATTTGTAAATGTAATTTGTTTATGGATGGGGTTGTTAGGGAGGTGAATGCAAGAGTTTTGGAAAGAGGGGCAAGTATGCAGTCTGTTGGGAATGAGAGAGCTTGGGAAGTGAGTCAGTTGTTGTTCGCTGATGATACAGCGCTAGTGGCTGATTCATGTGAGAAACTGCAGAAGCTGGTGACTAAGTTTGGTAAAGTGTGTGAAAGAAGAAAGTTGAGAGTAAATGTGAATAAGAGCAAGGTTATTAGGTATAGTAGGGTTGAGGGTCAAGTCAATTGGGAGGTAAAATTGAATGGAGAAAAACTGGAGGAAGTAAAGTGTTTTAGATATCTGGGAGTGGATCTGGCAGCGGATGGAACCATGGAAGCGGAAGTGAATCATAGGGTGGGGGAGGGGGCGAAAATTCTGGGAGCCTTGAAGAATATTTGGAAGTCGAGATCATTATCTCGGAAAGCAAAAATGGGTATGTTTGAAGGAATATTGGTTCCAACAATGTTGTATGGTTGCGAGACGTGGGCTCTGGATAGAGTTGTGTGCAGGAGGGTGGATGTACTGGAAATGAGATGTTTGAGGACAATATGTGGTGTGAGGTGGTTTGATCGAGTAAGTAATGTAAGGGTAAGAGAGATGTGTGGAAATAAAAAGAGTGTGGTTGAGAGAGCAGAAGAGGGTGTTTTGAAATGGTTTGGTCACATGGGGAGAATAAGCGAGGAAAGATTGACCAAGAGGATATATGTGTCAGAGGTGGAGGGAATGAGGAGAAGTGGGAGACCAAACTGGAGGTGGAAAGATGGAGTGAAAAAGATTTTGAGTGATTGGGGCCTGAACATGCACACGGGTGAATGGCGTGCAAGGAATAGAGTGAATTGGAACGATGTGGTATACCGGGGTCGATGTGCTGTCAATGGATTGAATCAAGGCATGTGAAGCGTCTGGGGTAAACCATGGAAAGTTCTGTGGGGCCTGGATGTGGAAAGGGAGATGTGGTTTCGGTGCATTATTACATGACAGCTAGAGACTGAGTGTGAACGAATGGGGCCGTTGCTGTCCTTTCCTAGCGCTACATCGCACACATGAGGGGGAAGGGGGTTGTTATTCCATGTGTGGCGAGGTGGCGATGGGAATAAATAAAGGCAGACTATGAACTATGTACATGTGTATATATGTATATGTCTGTGTGTGTATATATATGTATACATTGAGACGTATAGGTATGTATATTTGCGTGTGTGGACGTGTAAGTATATACATGTGTATGTGGGTGGGTTGGGCCATTCTTTCGTCTGTTTCCTTGCACTACCTCACTAACGCGGGAGACAGTGACAAAGCAAAATAAATGAATAAATAAATTGTAAATGAAGAATGATTATATATGAAACTACTAGTAGTTATCAAAGTCATCATCATTTTACCAAAAATATTACATACAAAACAATGTGTTTGTATAGTGCCACATGAATTATAAATTTTCATTTACTATTTCTGGTTACAAATTACCAGTATTCATTCTTTAATGAAAGACCATCTTGGGTGAAAGAAAAAGATAAAAATGAAATAGAAATTAAGCAAGATTCTGCCAGTGTTTATACACCTGACTTTTGAAGAATGAAAGGTTATATGAAAAGGGGAAGATATAAAGGAGGAGGTGAATTCCAATGCTCATCTGTTCAAAGGAGGAATGATATATCATTAAAGACCCTAGAGTGACTGTTCTCCATAAATATACTGTGGGAAGAAGCAGCCAAACACAAGACGGGTCAAAATTCTTGGGTGGGGATACATACAAACAGCTCATTAAAACAATGGCCAAAATAATTACTGTAGAACAGAGAAAGAGCAGCACCACTACAGTGAATGGAGAGGGAAGACTGAAAAGAGGTGATGACAGAAGATTTAGTGAGATGGAAGACTTTTGATTCCAATCTGATTAATAGAAAACTTCATAACACTTGCATGCCATTAGGATCTGGAAGCTGTTAGGGCCTAAGTCTTACCTGGTGCAGATGGTTTAAATGGTTGAGAGAGATATCAGCATTAAGTGAGAAGTCCTGAGGAGGGAAATTGTTTATTGAAGAATAGGTCATTGATGGGTTGACACCTGATGTCTGAAGTGATACAACTGGGGTGTTTAATGAAGGTGATCCTGGTCGTGGTGTCTGTATGGAGAGAATGAGAAACATTAATTACTTACATGGCAAGTCTAAGAAAGTAGAGTTACCTATAATCTGTTTACCATACCTTCATTACCATTCACATTCAAAATATCAGCCAACAAAAATAAACCTTCAAGCATATTCTCAAGATCATTGCAATAAATAGTACAATGACTTAAAAACTGACTCTTATATATTTCTTTTTTTCATACCTGATTGCCATTTCCTGTGTTAGCAAGGTAGCGCCAGGAACAGGCAAAGAAAAGGGCTCGTGCTCACATCCACTCTCTAGCTGTCATGTGTAATGCACTGAAGTGATGGTTCCCTCTACACAACCAGGCCCCATCACACCTCTCCATGCTTTACCCCAGATGCTTCTTATGTCCTCGCTCAGTCCACTGACAGTACATCAACCCCAGTATATTTTAAGTCCATTTATTCTCACCCACCAGATTATCAACTGAGACTTACACCTCCATTCACTTTTTTCTCTTCCACTGAACACTTCTAATAAATGTAATCTCAATGACTTCCTATGGTATAATTTCCTGAAATACCTTTAATCCTAGATTTTTTTTATCAATTTCCATAATATTAATGATGTCTATCATATGAATTCAGTCACAGTGGAGGGGCAGTTAAGTAAGAACTACCAACCAAGCTATGAGAAAATCTAATCCTATGAGAAAATTATGTACCATCAGTAAAGGGTAGTTTTATACTGATTTGTCAACCATTTTCAAGGAATACTTAAGTAGATTAGTATAAATGCACTACAGATTTAACTTACTGTCTGCGCTTGTGAGTTAGGGATTAGGACACGAAGATTTGGTCTGGTTGGAGAATGGGTCTTTGACGAGTGTGGCCGAGTCAGTAGTCCGGGTGATGGTGCTCCTCCATGTGGTAAGGGGGAAGTTGAGCCAGGGTAACCATTAGAACCATTCATGTCAAGCATTCCACTGGAAGACCCAGGTCGTGGTGATAGAGAGGCATGAGACATTTGTGGTGAGGGCTGCATTAAGGATGGATCATAGTTTGTATTATTGACAGGTACAGACACTGCCATACTGTTATAGTTGTTAAGTCCCACTGGTTGCTGAAAAGAAAAAGAATAAACGTTAAGATGCTATGCTTTATTTTCCCTGAGATTTTTTCCTTTAAAGTAACAACTCCTCAAGAATGATATCAGTACTGTTTGTTTGCTACCAAAATAGCGATGATCACAGTTTAGAGAAGAACAGTGCAATAAAGTCATTATTACACAAGACAGTCCCTCATCAATGACACATATTCAATATCAATAACAATGGCAGACCAAGAATATCAAGTAAATCAACTCACTCGACTGCCATTGATCTGGTTACGCTGCATCATTAGGGTAAATTCTTCATCAATCTTGTTGTACTTAGCCTCAGTGCGGGGTGTAAGTGTGTATTCCTGTTCAGGGTCTGGTGAGTCAGGGGACTGGAGACCATTTTTGTGTTCCTTTTTGTTAAGAGCCTGTTGGAAAAGAAACTCATAGAATTTGCAGGTACAAACTTCTCTGAGCGGTGAAGATTATTTTGAGCTTTATACATATAATAATTATATAATCAGTAAACTTATGGCTCAAGAGAATCTGACACTGGCATGTATAGTAGTATATCAAAATAATACTGAACTGGCAGAACTTTTAAGTGATAAACACTTCCTTCAGCTGTAATATTAGTGATGCTTGAAACCATAAAAGTGCAGGTACAGTACTTCAGATACAAGGTCACTCCTCTGAGCCCTTGAAGTCTACAGAAACCAAACCATATCACCCCCTATATAATTGCAGTCAAAGATATACTAATTCCTGTAGTGTAATTCAAAGTATCTAAATGCTCCCCCCCCCCCCCCCCCCCCCCCCCCCCCCATGAATGCGAACTATACTTGGAAAACTTATCTTTACTGTCCATTTACTAGGAGTAAGTAGTAAGCCAATGAAGTCTTGAATGAGAAACACAAGAGTTTTTCTAAGGAGGAACACTTCACAGATGGAAAGGCAGATACAAGGTATCTTACTGCCTCATTCATGACAAAATGTGAGGATAATAATGACTGTACTGAAACAAGTGATCTATATTTATGATAAATTCTACTTTTCTTATTAGGAGTAAAATCTTAACATGTTCTGTTTAGAGTAGTATTTTTTCTTGATCTGACCTTCATTCAGTTCCAAATCTGGTGTGGCTTTTATATCAATTTAAAACTGCAATAATATCTTCATCGCAACCAAAGAAATGTTACTTTTTGTTAAACAATCATATTCTGCCTAACTCGTAATGTTTTTCCTTCAAATTACCCATTGTCATTTTCCTGACTAATCATCCCCATTGTACTAGAATTCCAGTTTGCTGAAAGGTCAGGGAAGTATTAAGGTAGTGAGGTAGGCAACAGTAAGCCTTCAAAAGGCTTCCATGGTGTTGCCTTCACCTCACTCCCATTTTACAGGGAGATTGACCAAATATTCAGGAGAATTACAACTGCAATATTGAACTGACAATAGTATCAATAGATTTCATCAAATTCATTGGTTGAAGACATGAAAAGAACTAAGCTATTTTTTCAATTTTTTATCTCTGTCCCTGAACCTTTATAATTTCCAGAGGACAGCTGAACATTTAAAACATTCAGAAACTCCAATATTCATTTGCAATGGTAAAAATTATTGCTGAAATTACAAGGAAGCCCCAAAATTTCCATATGACATACTCTAGAGCCTAATAAATTAAACTTAATGGTAAAAATTATCAGCAATAGGCATAAGGTTTACTAGGACTTGTACATTACTTTGTTCTTTGAAAGAATGGGTACAGTGGAAGAGGGGAGGTGATGAGTTCCACGTGGATCTCACTACATAACACGGCCCTACAAGAGAGCCCCATAGGCGTGGCTTCTTCTAATATGCTCAAGGGCTCAGACCATCTAACTGGATAAGCACAAATATTTATGCTATCTCTGAAAATCTTATGCATAATTTTAAGTGTTCTTTTTAAAATTATATTACCTATACCATGAGAATAATTCACCATTTAATTCAGAATGTAACCAATACATGTGATAATCCTCCTGACTTTTCTCTTGAACTCCTAGGATAAGTTAAATGCTCAGTGTCACAAATATTTTTTTTGTCACCCTCTCATTCATGTTTTTCCTGATTTCAAACTTTCTTCCTCTCTCATGTTGAAAAGTATAATTTGCATATTCTATCGCAAAAATATTCAATTACTTTTTTTCATTATTTTTATTATTATTATTAATATATTTGATCGCCATTTCCCGCATCAACAAGGCAGCACTGGGAAACAAATGAAGAATGGCCCATCCACTCATACACACACACACACACATATATATATATAAATATATTATTATTTTTTTTATTTTTATTATACTTTGTCGCTGTCTCCCGCGTTTGCGAGGTAGCGCAAGGAAACAGACGAAAGAAATGGCCGAACCCCCCCCATACACATGTATATACATACGTCCACACACGCAAATATACATACCTACACAGCTTTCCATGGTTTACCCCAGACGCTTCACATGCCCTGATTCAATCCACTGACAGCACGTCAACCCCGGTATACCACATCGCTCCAATTCACTCTATTCCTTGCCCTCCTTTCACCCTCCTGCATGTTCAGGCCCCGATCACACAAAATCTTTTTCACTCCATCTTTCCACCTCCAATTTGGTCTCCCTCTTCTCCTCGTTCCCTCCACCTCCGACACACACACACACACACACATATATATATATATGTTTTCATACATATTTGCATTTCCCATGTTAGGAAGGTAGTGTTAAGAACTCAGAATTGAGCCTTAGAAAGAATATCCTCACTAGGCCCCTTCTCTGTTCCTTCTTTTGTAAAATTAAAAATGGGAAGGGAGGATTTCCAGCTCCCTGCTCCCTCCCATTTTAGTTGCCTTCTACAACATGCACGAAATACATAGGAAGTATTCTTTATCCCCTACATATATATATATATATATATATATATATATATATATATATATATATATATATATATATATATATATATATTTTTATTTATTTATTTTGCTTTGTCGCTGTCTCCTGCATTAGCGAGGTAGCACAAGGAAACAGACGAAAGAAATGGCCCAACCCACCCACATACACATGTATATACATACACGTCCACACACGCAAATATACATCTCACTGTACACATATATATACACACACAGACATATACATAAATACACATGTACATAATTCATACTGTCTGCCTTTATTTATTTCCATCGCCACCTCGCCACACATGGAATAACATCCCCCTCCCCCCTCATGTGTGCGAGGTAGTGCTTGGAAAAGACAACAAAGGCCCCATTCGTTCTCACTCAGTCTCTAGCTGTCATGTAATAATGCCCGAAACCACAGCTCCCTTTCCACATCCAGGCCCCACAGAACTTTCCATGGTTTACCCTAGAAGCTTCACATGCCCTGATTCAATCCACTGACAGCACGTCGACCCCGGTATACCACATCGATCCAATTCACTCTATTCCTTGCCCGCCTTTCACCCAACTGCATGTTCAGGCCCCGATCACTCAAAATCTTTTTCACTCCATCTTTCCACCTCCAATTTGGTCTCCCACTTCTCGTTCCCTCCACCTCCGACACATATATCCTCTTGGTCAATCTTTCCTCACTCATTCTCTCCATGTGCCCAAACCACTTCAAAACACCCTCTTCTGCTCTCTCAACCACACTCTTTTTATTTCCACACATCTCTCTTACCCTTACATTACTTACTTGATCAAACCACCTCACACCACATATTGTCCTCAAACATCTCATTTCCAGCACATCCACCCTCCTGCGCATCTCTATCCATAGCCCACGCCTCGCAACCATACAACATTGTTGGAACCACTATTCCTTCAAACATACCCACTTTTGCTTTCCGAGATAATGTTCTCGACTTCCACACATTCTTCAAGGCTCCCAGGATTTTCACCCCCTCCCCCACCCTATGATCCACTTCCGCTTCCATGGTTCCATCCGCTGTCAGATCCACTCCCAGATATCTAAAACACTTTACTTCCTCCAGTTTTTCTCCATTCAAACTCACCTCCCAATTGACTTGACCCTCAACCCTACTGTACCTAATAACCTTGCTCTTATTCACATTTACTCTTAACTTTCTTCTTACAACTTTCTTCTTACACACACTTTACCAAACTCAGTCACCAGCTTCTGCAGTTTCTCACATGAATCAGCCACCAGCGCTGTATCATCAGCGAACAACAACTGACTCACTTCCCAAGCTCTCTCATCCCCAACAGACTGCATACTTGCCCCTCTTTCCAAAACTCTTGCATTCACCTCCCTAACAACCTCATCCATAAACAAATTAAACAACCATGGAGACATCACACACCCCTGCCGCAAACCTACATTCACCGAGAACCAATCACTTTCCTCTCTTCTTACACGTACACATGCCTTACATCCTCGATAAAAACTTTTCACTGCTTCTAACAATTTGCCTCCCACACCATATATTCTTAGTACCTTCCACAGAGCATCTCTATCAACTCTATCATATGCCTTCTCCAGATCCATAAATGCTACATACAAATCCATTTGTTTTTCTAAGTATTTCTCACATACATTCTTCAAAGCAAACACCTGATCCACACATCCTCTGCCACTTCTGAAACCACACTGCTCTTCCCCAATCTGATGCTCTGTACATGCCTTCACCCTCTAAATCAATACCCTCCCATATAATTTACCAGGAATACTCAACAAACTTATACCTCTGTAATTTGAGCACTCACTCTTATCCCCTTTGCCTTTGTACAATGGCACTATGCAAGCATTCCGCCAATCCTCAGGCACCTCACCATGAATCATACATACATTAAATAACCTTACCAACCAGTCAACGATACAGTCACCCCCTTTTTTAATAAATTCCACTGCAATACCATCCATATTAATTAATACTGCATTCATTATGTTCCCAGGTCATCATAATTCAGTAAGTGCTTGCACTTTTTTTTTCCTTCTGTTTAAAATTTGATTCTCTCTTCAACATAGAAAAATCTTGACTTGCTCAAAATCCATAACGGCTGTCACAACATATTGGTAACATGGGTATGATCTATATAGTACAAGCTATTAATCATACATTAACTGGCTTACTTATTCTTACTGCATATATTTTCAAATGACCAATCTTTCCTCATTTGTCCCCAATATTCTGATATAACTTAAGGTTACATATAACAAGTAATAACAACATTAATAATAATACTAATACTAATAATAATAATAATAATAATAATAATCTTTTCATACTCGACTGCAAATTCCAAAGGAAATTTATATATTGGAGTGGATTTAGCAAAGGATGGAACCATGGAAGCGAAGTGAGTCAAGGTGGGGGAGGGGGCGAAGGTTCTGGGAGCACTGAAGAATGTGTGGAAGGCAAGAACGTTATCTCAGAGAGCAAAAATGGGTATGTTTAAAGGAATAGTGGTTCCAACAACGTTATATAGTTGTGGGGCGTGGGCTATAGATAGGGTTGTGCGGAGGAGGGTGGATGTGTTGGAAATGAAATGTTTGAGGGCAATATGTGGTGTGAGGTGGTTTGATCGAGTAAGTAATGAAAGGGTAAAAGATGTGGTAATAAAAAGAGTGTGGTTGAGAGTGCAGAAGAGGGTGTATTGAAATGGTCTGGTCACATGGAGAGAATGAGTGAAGAAAGATTGATAAAGAGGATATATGTATCAGAGGTGGAGGGAAAGAGAAGTGGGAGACCAAACTGGAAGTGGAAGGATGGAGTGAAAAAGATTTTGAGCGATCGGAGCCTGAACATACAGGAGGGTGAAAGGCATGCATGGAATAGAGTGAATTGGAACGATGTGGTATACCAGGGTCGATGTGCTGTCAATGGATTGAACCAGGGCATGTGAAGTGTCTGGGGTAAATCCTCGAAAGTTTTGTGGGGCCTGGATGTGGAAAGGGAGCTGTGGTTTCAGTGCATTACACATGACAGCTAGAGACTGAGTGTGAACGAATGTGGCCTTTGTTGTCTTTTCCTAGCGCTATGCTGCGCACGCACGGGGGAGGGGGTTGCTATTTCATGTGTGGCAGGGTGGCAACGGGAATGGATAAAGGCAGCATGTATGAATATGTACATGTGTACATATGTATATGTCTGTGGATGTATAGGTATGTATATGTGCGTGTGTGGGCATTTATGTATATACGTGTATGTGGGTGGGTTGGGCCATTCTTTCGTCTGTTTCCTTGTGCTACCTCGCTAACGTGGGGGATAGCAACTAGGTATAATATATAAAATAAATATATGTGTGTGTGTGTGTATTTGACTGCTATTTCTGCATTAACAAGGTAGAGCTGAAAACAAATGAAGAACAGGCACATTCATTCACATTCATTCTCTAGCATTCATGTGAAATGTACTAAACCCACAGCTTCCTATCCACAATTATGCCCCTCAGACCTTTTCATGGTTTCCTCTGGGTGCTTTACATTCCCTGGTTCAGTCCACTGACAGCACATTGGCCCCTGTATACCACATCAATCCAACATTCCCATTCGCTCTATCCCACGCATGCCTTTTACCCTCCTGCATGTTCAGGCCCATCGTCAGTCTTTTTCATTTCATCCTTCCATCAATTTGGTCTCCCTTTCCTTTTTGTCTCCCCCACTTCTGACACATATATCCTCTTCTCACTCCTTCTCTCCATATGTCCAAACCATTTCAGCACACCCTCCTCACCTCTCTCAACCACAATCAATTTGGTCTCCCTTTCCTTTTTGTCTCCACCACTTCTGACACAAATATCCTCTTCTCACTCCTTCTCTCCATATGTCCACACCATTTCAGCACACCCTCCTCAGCTCTCTCAACCACAATCATTTTATTACCACATTTCTCTATGACCCTTTTATTACTTAATCAATCAAACCACATCACACCACATACTATCTCAAACTTTTCGTTTTCAAAATATCCTCCACACATCCTCATCTATAATTTGCCTTGCATCCATATAACATTGTTGGGACTAACATACCAATTTTCGAATGTCTGACCTATGAACATCTGTATTTACGAATAAGCTAAAAAACAATATTTAATTTCAGTTCGACATACAACACAATACTATGCCTTGAACTTCCATATGCATGTTCAGGCCTTGAGCCCTCAAAACATCTTTCACTCTTTCCCTCCACCTCCTCTTTGGTTCCCTATTTCTGTTTTTGTTCATTATCCTCTCCATATATCCAAATTATTTCAGAAAACTGTCTTCAGCTCTCCTCTTATAATATATATACATGTATATATTTATATATATTTATTCATTTTGCTTTGTCGCTGTCTCCCGCGTTTGCGAGGTAGCGCAAGGAAACAGACGAAAGAAATGACCCAACCCACCCCCATACACATGTATATACATACACGTCCACACACGCAAATATACATACCTATACATCTCAATGTACACATATATATACACACACACAGACACATACATATAGACCTATGCACACAATTCACACTGTCTGCCTTTATTCATTCCCATCGCCACCTCGCCATGCATGGAATACCATCCCCCTCCCCCTCATGTGTGCGAGGTAGCACTAGGAAAAGACAACAAAGGCCCCATTCATTCACACTCAGTCTCTAGCTGTCATGCAATAATGCCTGAAACCACAGCTCCCTTTCCACATCCAGGCCCCACACAACTTTCCATGGTTTACCCCAGACGCTTCACATGCCCTGATTCAATCCACTGACAGCACGTCAACCCCGGTATACCACATCGATCCAATTCACTCTATTCCTTGTCCGCCTTTCACCCTCCTGCATGTTCAGGCCCCGATCACTCAAAATCTTTTTCACTCCATCTTTCCACCTCCAATTTGGTCTCCCACTTCTCGCTCCCTCCACCTCCGACACATATATCCTCTTGGTCAATCTTTCCTCACTCATTCTCTCCATGTGCCCAAACCATTTCAAAACACCCTCTTCTGCTCTCTCAACCACGCTCTTTTTATTTCCACACATCTCTCTTACCCTTACATTACTTACTTGATCAAACCACCTCACACCACATATTGTCCTCAAACATTTCATTTCCAACACATCCACCTTCCTCCACACAACCCTATCTATAGCCCATGCTTTGCAACCATTTAACATTGTTGGAACCATTATTCCTTCAAACATACCCATTTTTGCTCTCCGTGATAACATTCTCGCCCTCCACACATTCTTCAACGCTCCCAGAACCTCCACCCCCTCCCCTACCCTGTGACTCACTTCCACTTCCATCGTTCCATCCGCTGCTAAGTCCACTCCCAGATATCTAAAACACTTCACTTCCTCCAGTTTTTCTCCATTCAAACTTATATCCCAATTAACTTGTCCCTCAACCCTACTGAACCTAATAACCTTGATCTTATTCACATTTACTCTCAACTTTCTTCTTTCACTCATTTTACCAAACTCAGTCACCAACTTTTGCAGTTTCTCACATGAATCAGCCACCATCGCTGTATCCTCAGCGAACAACAACTGACTCACTTCCCAAGCCCTCTCATCCAAAACAGACTGCACACTTGCCACTCTCTCCAAAACTCTTGCATCCACCTCCCTAACAACCCTATCCATAAACAAATCAAACAACCATGGAGACATCACGCCC
The DNA here is from genome assembly GCF_036320965.1 of Panulirus ornatus. NCBI lineage: Eukaryota > Metazoa > Arthropoda > Malacostraca > Decapoda > Palinuridae > Panulirus > Panulirus ornatus. The sequence continues at coordinate 43,349,253 of NC_092230.1, read as the reverse complement.
CCCTCCCGCAAACCAACATTCTCTGGGAACCAATCACTTTCCTCTCTTCCTATTCGTGCACATGCCTTACATCCTTGGTGAAAACTTTTCACTGCTTCAAGCAACTTACCTCCCACACCATATACTCTCAAAACCTTCCATAGAGCACCTCTATCAACTCTATCATATGCCTTCTCCAGATCCATAAATGCTACATACAAATCCATCTGTTTTTCTAAGTATTTCTCACACACATTCTTCAAATCAAACATCTGATCCACACATCCTCTACCACTTCTGAAACCAGACTGCTCTTCCCCAATCTTATGCTCTGTACATGCCTTCACCCTCTCAACCAATACCCTCCCATATAATTTCCCAGGAATGCTCAACAGACTTATGCCTCTGTAATTTGAACACTCACCTTTATCCCCTTTGCCTTTGTACAACGGCATTATGCATGCATTCCACCAATCCTCAGGCAGTTCACCATGATCCATACATACAATGAATATCCTTACCAACCAGTCAACAACACAGTCACCCCCATTTTTAATAAATTCCACAGCAATACCATCCAAACCCGCCGCCTTTTCAGCTTTCATCTTCTGCAAAGTTTTCACTACCTCTTCTCTGTTAACCAAACCATTCTCCCTGACCCTCTCACTTTGCACACCACCTCGACCAAAACACCCTATATCTGCCACTCTATCACTAAACACATTCAATAACTTTAAAATACTCACTCCATCTCCTTACCCATTTGTCCCATTCACTGATTTCCCATGTGTTGTGAATACGGCAAATTGGGAAGTGGTGACAGGCAGAGGTAATAAGTAGAGGAGATGGAGTACTTTGATGGATTTTTTAATGTGTTCAGTGATAGGGTGGCAGAAGTAGGGTGTTTGGGTTAGGAAGCTATGCAATGTGAGAGATTCATGGCACAGGATTTGGTGAAAAGAGAAGACATGGTGAAAGCCTTGTGCTGTATGAGATGTAGTAAGGTGGCTGGATGTTACTGCAGTTGAATTTTTGAAGAAAGGGGTGACTATTCATCACTGGTTACTTAGGATTTTCAGTGTTTGTATGGATCATGGAGAGGTGCCTTAGGATTGGGGAATTACATGCAGCATGCATCTGTAGGAAGGCAAAGGGACAAAGGTAAGTGTCTGAATTACAGAGGTATAAACACTGCAAAAATGTACTGTCACACTGACTAATGAAGATAAAATCCAAACTGAAGAAATAAAACAGTAATTCTGGGAGCTCTTCTTTTCAACCCATATTCTAGGACCCTCCTTAGAGACATAATATATGAGCTGAAATATACAGTATCCAGAATTATTTATCTATTTCTCCAGCAGGGGTTCTATCTTCACAGACTTATAAGTTTGCTGAGTGAACTGAGTAAGTTGTATGGAAAAGTGGTGCCTGAGTATGGAATATCAAAATAAGAACAATGTGGTTTTAGTAGAGGCAGAGGATGTGTGGATCAGGTGTCTGCTTTGAAGGATGTGTGTAAAACAGGGTAGGTACATGAGATTTATGGATCTGGACAATGAATATGATTGGGGTGAGAGAGATGCCCTTGGAAAGCATTAGTAATATATGGTGTGAGGGGAAAGCTACTCTGAGCAGAGAAGTTTTATCAAGAGAGTAAGGCACGTGAACGAGTAGGTAGCAAGAAGGATGAACCGTTCCAGGTGAAGGGAGGTTTGCAGCAGGGGAGCATGATGTCACTAAATGTAAGGGTCTTGGAGAGATGGGCAAGTATGAAGTACGTTGGTTGATTGTGAGTGTGTGTGTGTGTGTGTGTGTGTGTGTGTGTGTGTGTGTGTGTGCGCCTGGGGAGCACTAAGTCAGTTATTGTTTGCTGAAGACACAGTGTTGGTTAAAGATTCAAGCAAGAAATGGCAGAAAATGATGTTTGAGTTTGGGAGAGTGCATGAAAAGAGAAAGTTGAGAGTAGAGTAAAGATGAAGAAAAGCAAGGTATTTTGAAGTGCACAGAGACAGGTTAGTTGATGCATGAGTTTGAATGGAGAAAACTTTGAGGAAGTGAAGAGTTTTAGATAGTTGGGAGTGGCTATAGCAATGAATGGAACCATGGAAGCTGAGGGAAGGTGAGGGGAGCTAAGATAAGAGCATCGAGGAAAGAGTGGAGAGGGCAAAGATGGGTATATTTGAAGGTATAGTAGTCCCTACAATGTTGTAAGGATGCAAGGTAGGGGCAATACAGGGGAATATATGGAGGAGAAAAAATATGTTGGAAATCAGATGTCTGATGACAGTATGTGATGCAAGGAGGGTTGATCAAGTAAGAGAGAAGTGCAGTAAAATGAGAAGTATGGTTGAGAAAGCTGAAGAGGGTATGTTAAAATGGCTTGGACATATGGAGAGCATAAGTGAAGAGAGTTTGACAAAGAGGATATATGTGTCAGAAGTGTTGGGGACAAAGAGAAAAGGGAGGTCAAACAGGATATGGAAGGATGGAATGAATAAAATTTTGGGTGCTCATGGCCTGAACATGCAGGACTGTGAAAGGTGTGCAAGGGACAGTGAATTGAAATGATGTGGTATATAAGAGGTGATATGCTGTCAGCGGACTGAACCAGGAGGTATGAAGCAGTTGGGGAAAACACAAAAAGGTCTATGGGGCCTGGTTGTGGATAGGATGCTGTGGTTTCAGTGTATTACTCATAACAGCATATGGGGCCTTTTCTTTGTCAGTTCCTGCCACTGCTTTGCTAATGTGGTGTAGGTACTTCATAATTTGGACAGAGGTTTAAGCTATCTGTTAGCACTGAAGGTTGTTTTGAGGCCATCAAAGGTCATTATTCATAAACCTGTAAGTACTTAAGATGGAAGATGGATTGACAATACCGCAGAGTTTTTAGAACATAATGAAGATATGTGGGGAACCTGAAGAAGACATGGGGAGGACCTAATCAGGCATATGTTGTTTAATCTTTCATGGCTGAACTAAAGCACCCAGAGACCCCAATTTTGGTTAAGATTACTTTAGAAATGGGTAAGGTTTTAACCTACTGCACTCTGTTCTAGTCCATTTTGAGGCCGCCTAAAGCTGCCATTTTTTTCCTCGGCAGCACCAGATACCCGAGCCAGTATATACATAATCTAATCATATAACCTAAGACCCCTTTAACAGATCCTGCAGGTTCAGGCTGTACTAAATCAGTGATAGGGAGATAATGGATTCATTTGGAGTAAAAAGTTTCTTGATGAGACTGTTTTTTGTCCACTGATAACAGTACTATACAACTTGCTGATACACCAAAGTTTGTATCAAAACTCCATAACCATTATATGTCATATCATACAAAATATAACTAATCTGGAGTTGAAGCAAACTGTCATCTATGTAATAGTATTGGCAGTATTAGTGAACAATTGTCTTTCTTATACAAGCACTGTTCTCAGCACATTTAGGCAACAGTTTCAAAGGGAACCAAAAATATCCTTACCATATGTCCTCGGTTTTCTCAAGGGGATATCAAACTTCAATGTAGCTGGGGCTTAGGTTCATTCAAGTTGGGATAATGTTCATGGTAATGGTCCATATGGGAGGGTGCAGATTAGCTGTAATCATCAACAAAAGGTTGCACGCTAAGGTGTGCTGATAACAAGTTTTACCACACCATTCCATAACTCCCCACCTTTCATAACTCATATGTTTAATTACTACTTGTACTGAGGATCAATATGCCAAAAGGGGAGACAAAGCATATTGTGTTTACCAACAAGTCAACTATCCACTATTACAGTACACCCAGAAGGGTCTCATTTTTTTTCTTTTTTATATTAGGTGAGATGGAACAGGTTACAAACAGAATAACATAAGAACATTAGACAAAAATCTGAATTAATCCCTTATCTTAAATCTCTGTTCATCTACAGCTAGGTAATCACAATGTAAATGTATGCATACTCAATTTCCCCATTGCTGTTTCATAGGCTTCTGCATGCTTATCATTTCGCAATATGATGATTATTTCCAAAAGAAGGATAACAGAGATGGGGTCAAGTGAGGATATTCCCTCTAAGGCTTAGCCCTCTGTTTTTTAACACTACCTTGCTAATGCGGGAAATGGTGAATATGTATGAAAAAAATATATATATATCATACGGGACAGTGACATATAATAAAATTTGCCAGTGATGGCCCATGCCAGGGTATAACACAGTAAGTCTTTAATAACTTATAATCATATGATAAAATCAAAATCAAAGGCAACAAAAACCTGTTCATGAAGGCAGGCCATGAATTATAATTATATATTCTGATATTACAAGTTAGGCCTTTACTTTGGAATCAGCTGCATTCTCACATATTATCTGCATTCTTAATTCAACCAGCAGATGGAATTTTGTGCAAAAAGTTTACAGTTTCATACTGTGCCACAAACTCTTCCAAACAAAACTTTGTAATGATACCTGTATGATCTCAAACAGTCTTTATAGTCTCCTAAGTGTACCATCTTTTCTTAATGGCTGATAATTATTAGAGCCATTATCATCTCTTTTCTTCATCTATGATTAAAAAGCCTGTGATCTGTACATTTAGTTATTACTGTCACATACAGTCCATGTTAACTCCTGCAAAAAGGTGTATGTGACCACCAATTTGTGACCAAATGGTTAGCTGTTTGCCCAAAATTGCTATCAACGTCAATCAGTCTTCAATTTGCTACCTCAGGACAGCCCCTGGAACAACAGCCATATAGACTGTGGTACTTACTGGACAAAATTGTATCTGCACCCAACAATCTGTGACCTACTGGTCATCCTGTCTGCCTAAAGTTTTTCTGTTTGTCACTTAAGCCTCCATAAGCAGCCTCTTGGGCCCCTGCCATAGCCCACATAACAATCTGCACAAAGCAGTATCTATTCCCACCAATTTAAGACCAATCTGTCATCTTGTTTGTTAAAAATTTCTATCCTGGTCACTTTAGCCTCAATACGCAGTCTTAATATGGCTCCCGACGCCATGGTCACTTTGCCCGTGTTACTTCCTGCACAAAGGTGTATCTGTACTCACAAATTTGAGACCAAATTGTCATCTTATTTGCCTAAATTTGCAATAATGGTCACTCGGCAATCTCAAAACTGCTCTGAGGCTGCAGCCACATATAACATGTTATGTCTTGCACCAAATTGTATCTGTACCCACCAATCTGAGACCAACTTTCAGTCCTGTTTGCCAAAATTGCTATACAGGTTAATTTGTTCTGCTTTTCAGCCTTGTAAAAAGCCTCTGGGGCTGTGCCACATAGCCCATGTTAGTTTCTGCTTAAAGTTAAATCTGTACCCACCACTTTGAGAGGCAAACTGGTCTATCTGTTTGCCAAAAATTGCTATATTGGTCACTTTGGCCTCAAATTGTAGCCTCTATGGCTGCAAACTCTATCTGAATCCACCAAATTCATACCAACTAAGCCACTTTTAATCACTGAAAATTGTTACATTGGTCACTTTGGTCTCATTTTGCAGCCCAAACTGACTCTGAGGCCAAGACCACAAAGCTCATGATGCTTCTTGCACAAAGTGGTGTGTGGAGCCCAAGGTTGGTGTTTGCAGTTCTAAAAATGAGGCCATGCATAAGGAACAAACCCAGAGAGAGAAACACTGAAGCTTAGATACATACAGTAGTATGGGGGCACTGAGGAATGTGTGGAAAAAGATGTTATTACTGAGAAGGACGAAAATGGGTGTTTTAAGGTGTAGTAGTCCCAAGAATATTGTATGGATGAGAGAAACGGGCTTTAAATGAGGATGTGTGGACGTGGGTATGTGCTGGAAATGAAATGTCTGAGGAAAATACATGGTGTGAGGTGGTTCAATCAAGTAAGTAATAAAATGCCAAAAGAGAGGTGTGGTAATAATAAGAGTGTGCCAGAGACAGATGAAGAGGGTGTGCTAAAATGGGTGGAAATATGAGGAAATGAGAAGGAAGATGATGACAAAGAGGATATGTGTTGAATGTGGAGGGGAAAATGAGAAAGACGATGATGACAAAGAGGATATGTGTTGGATGTGGAGGGGAAAAGGAGAATTGAAGGATGGAATGAAAAATGCTTAAACTGACAGGGGCCTGAACATACACAAGGGTGAGAGGCATGCACAGGACACAGAGAACAGGAAAGATGTGGTATACAGGGGTTAAAGAATAGATGTAAATGAATGCAGTCTTTCCAGGCACTACCTCTCTCTCATGCAGAAAATGGCAAAGAAGGGGGTCAAGTGAAGATTTTCCCTCCAAAGCTCAGTCCTCTGTTCTTGATACTACTTCACTATTATCGGAAATGGTGAATGTGTATGGGAGAAAAAAAATACAACAGTCCCCCATACCTGGTGAACTCTTGTGCCACTTCTTAGCCTTTCATGCCTCACTCTTAACAGTCTTCTGGTAGAGGGCAACTCCAGCACATTGTTTTCAGCTCAAACCTAATGTTCCTACTGCTAAATCTACCTGCTGTTCCTGCCTAATGTTCCAGCCAACTAATTCTAACTAACACTCCTATTTAATGTTCCTACCTATTACTTTTACCTATCTAATATTCTTATCGACTACTTCTGTCTATTGCTCCTACCTTTTTTGTCAAAAGGCAGGGCTAATTGATGGCACTCTACAGGAAAATCTAGAGTATGAAGAATGAGCTGTGTGAGTTATGTGACAAGAAGAATCAGTATGTTTGTAGACAGAATGCCAGCATTCCATGTGTGGGTAATGAAGAAAGAAAAGACAGCTATCTGGATAAGAGGAGTGCTGGCTTACTAAGTAGCCATCACTAACCCTCGTGATACCTAGGTAGGTGATGATACTAGTAATATAGCTCCATGGTTGGTGGCTGCCTATCAACTGCCACCTACTATTACCAAGGATGATATAAATATTCATTTATATGTTTGCTTTGAAGAATGTATGTGAGAAATACTTAGAAAAGCAAATGGATTTGTATGTAGCATTTATGGATCTGAAGAAGGCATATGATAGAGTTGATAGAGATGCTCTGTGGAAGGTATTAAGAATATATGGTGTGGGAGGCAAGTTGTTAGAAGCAGTGAAAAGTTTTTATCGAGGATGTAAGGCATGTGTACGTGTAGGAAGAGAGGAAAGTGATTGGTTCTCAGTGAATGTAGGTTTGCGGCAGGGGTGTGTGATGTCTCCATGGCTGTTTAATTTGTTTATGGATGGGGTTGTTAGGGAGGTGAATGCAAGAGTTTTGGAAAGAGGGGCAAGTATGAAGTCTGTTGGGGATGAGAGAGCTTGGGAAGTGAGTCAGTTGTTGTTCGCTGATGATACAGCGCTGGTGGCTGATTCATGTGAGAAACTGCAGAAGCTGGTGACTGAGTTTGCTAAAGTGTGTGAAAGAAGAAAGTTAAGAGTAAATGTGAATAAGAGCAAGGTTATTAGGTACAGTAGGGTTGAGGATCAAGTCAATTGGGAGGTAAGTTTGAATGGAGAAAAACTGGAAGTAAAGTGTTTTAGATATCTGGGAGTGGATCTGGCAGCAGATGGAACCATGGAAGCGGAAGTGAATCATAGGGTGGGGGAGGGGGCGAAAATCCTGGGAGCCTTGAAGAATGTGTGGAAGTCGAGAACATTATCTCGGAAAGCAAAAATGGGTATGTTTGAAGGAATAGTGGTTCCAACAATGTTGTATGGTTGCGAGGCGTGGGCTATGGATAGAGTTGTGCGCAGGAGGGTGGATGTGCTGGAAATGAGATGTTTGAGGACAATGTGCGGTGTGAGGTGGTTTGATCGAGTAAGTAATGTAAGGGTAAGAGAGATGTGTGGAAATAAAAAGAGCGTGGCTGAGAGAGCAGAAGAGGGTGTTTTGAAATGGTCTGGGCACATGGAGAGAATGAGTGAGGAAAGATTGACCAAGAGGATATATGTGACGGAGGTGGAGGGAACGAGGAGAAGTGGGAGACCAAATTGGAGATGGAAAGATGGAGTGAAAAAGATTTTGTGTGATCGGGGCCTGAACATGCAGGAGGGTGAAAGGAGGGCAAGGAA